>NC_053028.1:488055378-488297361 GCF_003073215.2 Triticum urartu | reverse complement strand
CTTTTCAAGGAAGCATTGCAGCAGTATCGGTGTTACCTAAGGAAATCACACTTTGATGGCAAGTCTATAAACGAATTTCCGGTGGAGTCTCTTGTGCTAAATTTAGAAGACATTGAATGGAAAAACCTTGTTATGCACTGGTCTCGTTCCCAGGATGAGGTATTGTCTATGATATCACATGACAATTTGAACTTCTACTTTTCTGCATGTGCCTTACGGATCTTTTTTGCAGGAAATCTGCTCGAAGAAGAATTCCAGTTTAAAAAGAACGATAGGATATCGCAAATATGTTGCCTGCTGCTTTGCTCTTGTTAGTACATGTTGTCCTGTATCACTGTACTTGCATTCATACCTAGTTCATTATGTGACAGCAGTATGCATGATAGCTTGCTTATCAATTGTTCGCTCTAAATTATCTGATCTGTGTGAATGGTTACATTAGTGTAGAATATATCCAATGCCAATGAATTTTTTTAGCTCTGCATTGTTCTTGTAAGTACCTGTTGTCCTTTATCAGTGTACTTATATTGACAGGTAGTTGTTCATGTACCATCACCCTGCAGCTTATTTTCCTTTGCCCTCCATTTTCTACACATCAGATCTATATTTACTCCTTACCATAAGGTTGGATAACACCGATGGTATTGATGAAGTTTAGCTCTGCATTGCTCTTGGTTGTACCTTTTCCCTATATCGCTGTACTTACATTTATAGCTACTTGGTTATGTAGCATCACTCTTCATCTTATCATAAATATTCTCCATTTTTTCTTATATTATCACATCTATATTTACTCTTAACAAAATGTAGAATAAAGGCAATGCTTATGAAGAAGATTATGTGGTAAACTTCTTGAATTGCCCCCCCCCATCACCATGGACAAGGGCTTTATAGAGCCTGTCTTCACCAATAATGTAAGTTTGTCCTTCTCAAGCCTTCAAACTTTGTTGTGTATATTTGGTTAGGCATGACTGCAACAGCTGTTTATTTTTGGTGTTTGCATCAAATTGCATGTTTAAAGTTTATTATGTAGTTCATAAACAAAATTCTGTCCTTCTCAATTTAAGTTTTCAGTTGTACAACCAAGTTCCATCTTCATACCATGTAAATTCAACTATACAAAGCAAGTGATCTTCTTTTGCACTGCATGTATGCTTCTGTTCTTGATCCGTAATCCAGTGGTGTGGTGAACCTACCCACTACAGCATAATGTCATATTCTGCAATGTCTCAACTATGAACAATGTCATATCAGTCTACTATTATTTAAATTGTCTCTTTATTTGCCAATCTGAAATGGGATAAATTGACATCACACTAACCATTGATACTTATGAGTTCTTGATCTGTAATCCAGTGGTGTCGTGAAGCTGCCAACTCCTTCACAATGTCATTTCCTACCATGTCTTAACCTGAACAATACCATATTGTGTGAATGCTATTTTAAACTGTGTCACTTTATTCGTTAGTAAGAAATGTGATGAATTGTCAGCACTGATACTTATATGTGCAAAACTTGTCATATGTCTGCTTGTTTATCTTTCAGAATGAGGAGGATATAAGTGTCAAACAAGCGCAGTCTCATCAGCTTGCTCAGCTGCTTGCGCTGAAGCTCCCGAGCAGGGCTAACCTTTCTTGAACTCTATTGAAGTGCTGTCGGTTTTGTATATTATTTTGTCGGCGTGTTTATTTGCACTGGTGGCGATCTTTGATGCCCAGTGTATGTAATCTGCTGTCTGCTTGTGCTTTATTATATAGTGGCAAACTTTGATGCCTAGTGTATGTAATATGTCATAATTTCTTTATTGTATAGTCTATGTTTTTTCTTATTCATGATGATGTAGTTATTTTACTGTATGTATATCCTGTCTTCGCAGTAAACCGGCCAAACCATAAAATTACGGTACATAATCGGGTCATCATGCAAATCACTATGTATGATCCGCATCATGGGCCCAGTCATCTTGGTCCATTAACAGGCCTAAATTTAAACTGGCCCCCTAGTATATTTGGGTCTTTAATAGGCCGAGTAAACCGCCGACCCTATTTTGGCAAGAAAACTCAATGGGCTTTTAGGAGGCTGAAAAGTAGGTTGGGCCTGAAACATGTCGAACAGCTCACGGGCCGGCAGCAGGCCGAAATAGACCCCGGCCCATGATTGTGCCAATCACATCACGGGACGTTAACAGGACAAAATTATCTCGGTCCTTGTTTGGACCTATCAGATTATCGGCTGTGAGGAGGCCGGATGCAAACCGGGTCGTAGTTAGGCCCAACTATATGACGAGCTTTTAACAGGCCGAAATGAATATAGGGCCGAAATGTTAAACAGGCCTTTAACCGGCCAAAACTAATATCAGGTCGAATTACTAAATGGGCCTTTAGTAAGTGGGCCCAAAAGCATAGCGTCCAGTTGACAGGCCAAATCTGATATGGGCCATAATTTAGCCCAAATCCTCTTAAAGGGCCGGATCTGATCTGGGCCGTAATTTGGCCCAGAACATGGTAGGATTTTTAATGGGCCGGATCTCATATGGGCCTTTACTAGTCCCGGAACATGGCAGGCTATTAATGGACCGGATCAAATATGGGCTGACATTTGGCCCAAAACATGACAGCCTGTTAACGGGCCGACCCACTAGTGTCCTCAAAATCTTGTGGGCCTTTAGCTGGGCCGGCCCATTATGACCGGTGAAATCTCATGGGCCTTTAGTTGGGCCGGCCCATTATGGTCCGCAAAATCTTATGGGCCTTTAGTTGGACCGGCCCATTTAATCTTTATGGGCCACTTTTGGGCCGGTCCACGTGTCAACATATCATAGGCGCATCTCGCCCATTGGATGAGTGACACATGTGCCAACGCGGAGCTGACATGTGGTTCCGTCGGCCAATGAGAATTTTACACGTGGAAAATCGGCATTGGTCGTGGCTGTTAGCGGGTTATCGGATCCAAAATCAGACCTGATAGCTTAACGGCGACCCGTTACGATGGATGCCACGTATCGGTTACCCTTGACGAAAGCACTTCTATGACGCGCGATTTATCGTCATGGAAGTGGACACTTCCGTGATGATAATTTTGGTAATGTCATGGAACACTTCTATGACAGCACAAGTATGAGTATCTTGATTTTGTCATAAAATCGTCATTGATGTACATGCATGACAGAAAACCTGACCTACTGTGACAAACACGTATTATCACGGAAGTGTATTTTTTGTAGTGTCTAGACTTGATGCTCAGCCACTGTCTAAGTTTTGGGCTCTTGATTTTTATCTCTGTGGATCTTAAACTCAAATCACTCGGAGAGGGGATGCTAAATCAATCTTCTCCGAAATCTTAAGCGGAGCAGCCAACAGGCAGCGTTGGAGCAGGGTGGCTATTTATAGCCGCAGCCTTCCCTGAAGGGAAATGACCAAATTGGACATGTGGAGCAGCCAATGGCTGAACAACACGAGTCCAACGGTCGGAAATTGAGCACAATGATAACATTCCTTGCGGAGCAAGTAATGCTAACTCCTCAGTTCGAAAGATATCTCCTACAACACGAAGAACAACGTCTACTACTGCCAGGTAATCATTCAAAACATAAAGAGATTTCTCTCAGTCTCACATAGGTTTTGGGCTAAGCATCACAGCAGATCTAAGCTTCGAGAACCTATACCCCTCTTAATAGTATGGAGGTCCTATGACTCAAATAAATGAAAGAAGAACAACGAAATGAATACTATGTCTGCACTTTGTCTTCGACTTCCATTTGATGCAGTCAATGTTCTTTGGACAGAATCTCCGAACCAATTGCTTCTCATCAGCAATAAATCTTCGAGGGGTTAACACCTTCATATCAATCTTCTCGCCTACATGTCTTCAACAGATGTAGCTCGTTCTTCTCTACAATGCAGATATTCTTTGGTGAAGTTCCTCGAACTTGGCACCGGAGACAACATTCTCTTCGGTTCTGCATGGACTATTTCTCTTTGTATGCACTAGCAAACAAATCAGTCCATGCCTGTTTCTGTCAACAATCTCCAAAACACAAGAGGGCAATATTGCACCAATAATGGGTTTATAACAATACCTAAAGTTTATGATTTGCTTGTTATACTAACGGATCTCATGAGTTTTCTATTGAGTTTTGTGTGCTAAAATTTTCAAATTTTAAGTGAGATCACGATGGCTGAAGGAGTAAGGAGTGGCAATACCCTAAGCTTGGGGATGCCCAAGGCATCCCAAGGTAATATTATAGGAGACCCAAGCGTCTAAGCTTGGGGATGCCCAGGTTGGCATCCCCTCTTTCGTCTACAAATCCATCGATAAATTACTTGGAGCTATATTTTTATTCATCACATGATATGAGTTTTGCTTGGAGCATCGTGTATTATATGAGTCTTTGCATTGTTTGGTTTTTAGTTTTCCACAATCATCTTTGCTGCACACACCTTTTGAGAGGGACACACATTTATTCGTGATTTGTTTAATACCATTTGTGCTTCACTTATATTTTTGAGCTAGCTAGTTGCTCTAGTGCTTCACTTATATCTTTTAGAGCATAGTGGTGGTTATATTTTAAAGAAATAGTTGCACTCTCATGCTTCACTTATATCTTTTTGACAGTCTAATAAATAGTAATGGCAATGTTCACGGGTTATGAAATTGGTCCTAATATAGATCACTGAGTATGATAAGTTTGATTCCTTGCAATAGTTTTGAGATATAGAGATGGTGATATGTGGGTTGTACTAGTGAATAATTGTGGTTTAGTAAGAATATTGGTGTTAAGGTTTGGGATTCCCGAAGAATGCACGTATAGTCTCCCGTTATGCTAAGAAGTTGGAGCATGATTTATTATTAAGTGTCTTCCTTTGGGCGAAGGTCGGGGGTGTGTGATGGTTAACTCCTACCAACCTCCCCCTAGGGGCGTGCGTGGTAGTACTTTGCTTTGAGTGTTATAAACTTTCGCAATAAGTATGTGAGTTCTTTATGACTAATGTGAGTCAATGGATTATACACACTCTCCCCTTTCCACGATTTGCTAGCCTCTTCGGTACCATGCATTGCCCTTTCTCACCTTGAGAGTTGGTGCAAACTTCGCCGGTGCATCCAAACCCCGTGATATGATACGCCCTATCACACATAAGCCTCCTTATATCTTCCTCAAAACAGCCACCATACCTATCTATTATGGCATTTCCATAGCCATTCCTAGATATACTGCCATGCAACTTCCACCATTCCGTTTATACGACACACATTATCATTGTCATATTGCTTTGCATGATCATGTAGTTGACATGGTATTTGTGGCTCAGGCACCGTTCATCATTTTTATACATGTTACGCTAGATCATTGCACATCCTGGCACACTTCCAGAGGCATTCATAGAGTCATATTTTTCTAGTATCGAGTTATAATTTTGAGTTGTAAGTAAACAGAAGTGTGATGATCATCATTAGTCATTATTAGAGCATTGTCCTAGTGAGGAAATATAAAAAAAGGGAGAAAAAAGATAGGCCAAAAAGAGCCCACAAAAAAGAAAAAGGAGAAAAAAGAAAAAAGAAGAAAAGAGAGAAAAGGAGAGAAGGAGCAATGTTACTATCCTTTTCCACACTTGTTCTTCAAAGTAGTCCCATGTTTTTCATATAGAGAGTCTCCTATGTAGTCATTTTCATATACTGGTGGGAATGTTTCATTATAGAACTTGTCCTGTATATTCTGCTGATGGGCTTCCTCAAATGTTCGAGGTCTTCTAGAGCACGCAAGTTGGATGCACACCCACTTAGTTTTCAGTTTGAGCTTTCATACACTTATAGCTCTTAGTGTATCCATTGCATGGCAATCCCTACTCCTTTGTTGACATCAATTGATGGGCATCTCCATAGCCCGTAGATTAGCCGCGTCGATGTGAGACTTTCTTCCTTTTTGTCTTCTCCATATTAATCTCTACCACCATACTTTGTTCCACCCATAGTGCTATATCCATGGCTTACACTCATGTATTGCGTGGGGGTTGAAAAATCTGAAGCATGTTAAAAAGTATGAACCAATTGATTGGCTAACACTAGGGTAGTGCATGATGTATACTTTGTGTTAAGAAGATGGAGCATGACAAGGCTATATGATTTCGTAGGGATAGCGTTCTTAGCATTTTATTTTGAAAGACATGATTGTTTTTTAGTATGACTAAGTATTGATGTCTTTCTGCCAAATTATAGACTATTGCTTTGAATCATTCAGATCTATACCATAAAATAAATATTACATGATAGACATGTTAGGTAGCATTCCACATCAAAAATTCTGTTTTTATCATTTGCCTACTCGAGGACGAGCAGGAATTAAGCTTGGGGATGCTTGATACGTCTCCAACATATGTATAATTTGCGATTGTTCCATGCTATTATAGTATCAATCTTGGATGTTTTATATGCAATTATATATCATTTTTTGGGACTAACCTATTAACCTAGTGCCCAGTGCCAGTTGTTGTTTTTTGCCTTTTCAGGAAATCAGTACCAAATGGAGTCCAAACGCTAGAAAACCTTTCGACGATTTTTTCTAGACCAAGAGAGACCCTAGAAGGTTTGGGAGAAGACCAGACGAGCCACGAGGGAGTGGCAAGCTCACCGGGCGCGCCCATGGGCTTGTGGGCCCCTCGTGGCACATCTTGACCTAATTCCACCTCTATAAATTCTCGAATATTCCCAATACACCTGAGAGCCACCCGAAACACTTTTTCCACCTCTGCAAGTTTCTGTTCTTCTAAGATCCCATCTGGAGGCATTCTTCGGTACTCTGTCGGAGGGGGAATCAATCACGGAGGGCTTCTACATCATCCTTGTTTCCCTTCTGATGATGCATGAGTAGTTCACCACAGACATATGGGTCCATACCTAGTAGCTAGATGGCTTCTTCTTTCTCTTTGATCTTCAATACAATGTTCAACTCGATCTTCTTGGAGTTCTATTCGATGTAATCTTCTTTTGCGGTGTGTTTGTTGGGATACGATTAATTTTGGATTTATGATCATATTATTCATGAATACTAATTGAGTCTTCTTTGAATTCTTTTATGCATGATTATTATAGCTTTGTATTTCTCTCTGATCTATCCTTTTGGTTTGGCCAACTAGATTGATTTATCTTGCAATGGCAGAGGTGCTTTGTGATGGGTTCAATATTGCGGTGCTCAATCCAAGTGACATAAAGGGACATGACACATATTTGTATTGTTGCCATTAAGGATAAAATGATGGGTTTTATTCATATTTTTTGGGTTTACTTTGACTACATCATGTCATCTTGCTTAAGGCGCTACTCCGTTTTTATAGCTTAATACCCTAGATGCATGTTGGACAACGGTCGATGGGTGAGGTAATAGTAGTAGATGCAGGCAAGAGTTGGTATACTTGTCTCAGACGTGATACCTATATACATGACCATTGCCTTGAATATCGTCATAACTATGCGCTTTTCTATCAATTGCCCAACAACAATTTGTTTACCCACCATATGCTTTGTGTTTGGGATAGAAGCCTCTAGTGAAAACTATGGCCACAGGGTCTACTTTT
This sequence comes from Triticum urartu, assembly GCF_003073215.2. NCBI lineage: Eukaryota > Viridiplantae > Streptophyta > Magnoliopsida > Poales > Poaceae > Triticum > Triticum urartu. The sequence goes on along the minus strand of NC_053028.1, from coordinate 488,289,793 downwards.
ATCACATATAAAATCTAAAAATACCTTGATGCAATTTTATTTCCTTTATTTATTTTTTTAATTTACTTTATCTATCTACCACTACGTGATCTGATCCTTGCAAATAACCGCCAAGGGGATTGACAACCCCCTTTTCACATTGGGTGCAAGTACTTGCTTTTGTGTGTGCATGTGTTGCTAACGAGGTTCTGTGTGGGTCTCCTACTGGATTGATAAACTTGGTTCTTAACTGAGGGAAAATGCTTATCTCTATTGTATTGCATCCTCCTCTCCTGTTTGAGGAAATCCCAACATAGCTCACAAGTAGCAAGCAATTATATGAGTAGATGCAGGTTGCAATCGAGATCACATGTGATTGTGAGGGTTGATGTTCCTGCTATGCTTCCCTCCAGTGTTGCTTCGGTTCAATTCATCGATGGCATGGTGTCACTTTTCACAAGGTTCTGTTGACAATCTGCTCTGGCTGTCGTCGATCTGCTAACAGTTCCTTGGGCTTCACCATAGTTGATGTAGCGACCCGACCTCAAACGGTCAAGTCTCTGTGTTTCAGTGTCATCCCTGGATCGGTAATGCTGACACACACAGTACTCGAGGATTTATAATAGAGTAGCAATCACACACTTATTACATCGAATGTCTCAAAAGAGAACTTATTACAATAAATATGGCTTAAGGCCATCTAATACGATAACAGCGGAAGGCTTGGAAGATAAAGTGAGTCCATCAACTCCAACGACATAGCTCAGCTGCACGGCAACGACCTAACGAACCTTACTCCTCGTCTGAAAAGTCTGCAACATAATACGTTGCAGCCCGAAAATGGGTCAGCACATGGAATATGCTGGCAATGTAACACAGTAGAGCAAGAACAGAATAATGCTATCACTACATGCATATTTGGCTGGTGGAAATCTCTATGGTTATAGTTTTGCGAAAAGCCAATTTTTCCCTACAGCAAAGGAATAGATTTTATTTAACTATCATGGTAGTTGAAACATCATTGAGAAGGTTCCTCCAACTTAATCCCAATTAAAAGTAATTATCAACCCAACAATATTAATTTAGAGTGATGAGATACATATGATAATCCAAGTACTAGATACTCAAGATTTGTCCATAACCGGGGACATGGCTAACCATGATTAGTTTATACACTCTACGGAGGTTTGCACACTTTTCCCCACAACACCCTATCTCCTCCGTTGGATTTCTCGCACTGCCGGGTGTTTGAGAAACGGATGACCGAGACACAGTCTTTCAGAAGCATTAACTCCTTACTCTGGGCAGACCATACCAACCTACATCCCTCTACCTGCTGATCCACCTCTTCAAGAGCTTCACGCAACTTACTCAACTATGCTAGAGCCCATAATAGCTTGTGTCTGCACATGGAAGTTTCTAGCATGAAATATCTCAGTTCCCTTTGAGCCTGGGTGGCGGACCTTAGGATTATCACACGGGTACTCCGGGATATCCTAGGACAACACTGGATTCTCCAGGTGCCCAACAAACAATCCACCCAGATGTGTATTTAAGTTGCCACCTTAAGTTGAACCATTTTAATAATCTCACATCTGTCATGGATTCACTCACCCAAACCACGTCTACGAGCATAGCATAGCAATATAAGAAATACGTAGAAGTAACTCCCAAGGGTTTGATAATAACAGGGCAATAGGTTCTACCTCATCAACTACTTCCCATCCCACATGTTAAACACATCCTAATCATGCAATGTTTGAGGATTGGAGCTAATGCATAAAAACTGGGTATGAAAAGAGTATGATCAAAGTGTTACTTGCCTTGCTGATGATCCGCAAAACCTAGAGACTCGTAGTAGCACGCTTCACACTCCGGGTGTTCTATCGCAAACAAACAATAGCATGCATAAGCATCAAGCAAACAAACACGGTTAAAACTCAAATAATAAGATCTAATCAGAAAGTTCAACTTAAGAACTCCGGTTTGCAAAAAGAATCAAATCAAACGGAGCAACGAAACTCAAACTGCGAAAGAAACAAGATCCGATTACTAATCTGGACCTAAGTTAAATTTTACAGTACCAAAATCTTGTTCAAGTTGGTTAAACAGAAAGAGGGTTTTGAGACGAAGATCTAGGCGCTTGAATCACCTGATTCCGTTAAATGAGCGAAAAGATAAACTAAAATGAAAATCGGATCAGAAATCGCGATTGAAAATAATCGCGGAAAATCTGAGAAAAAGAAAAACTGACGAACAGGCTAACGAACGAACGTTCGCTGTCTGTGGCTAACGAGTGAACACTGTTCGTTAAAATGAACGTACAGACGAACGTCCGCTAAATAAACTAAACCGGAAAAAAATTAAAACCGATCTATTCTAAAAAAACCTAGGGTTTTCTAAAAAACGGATTGGTTTTTCTCTCAAAACTGGCGGCGGCGAGGTGACTACCTTGGCGGGGCTGCGGGGCGGCGGGCGGCAGCGGGGCGCGGCAGGCGGCGGGGTTGGCGGGTGGTGGTGTGGGGGGTGCGGGGCGGCGCTATAAAAGGAGGGGGGCTTGCTTGGGGGAGGGGCAAGGCAGCGCGGGAGTGTCCCAGCCGGACTCGGCTTTGGGCGGCGGCTCCCGGTCTCCTGGAGGGAGACGAGGCGCGGGGAGGTGGGCCGGCTCGGCTGGGCTCCGGCCCAGTCGGGCGCTGGAGATTTTTTAATAAAAAATAATAATTTCGCCGAAACTAAAATAAATCCTAGATAATAAAATAAAAATCTAAAAATGCCAAAACAAATTTTCACCGTCTTAATAAAATATTTAGAACAAGATGAACATTTTCTTGGCCCTAAAATGTAACTTTGAAAAACATGCAATTTTTCTAATTCAAATAAAATAGCAATAAACTCTGAATAAAATTAAATATTTTATTTTAATATTTTTCCTCCAATATTTCATTTATTTTGGAGAAGTCATATTATCTCCTCTCATATATTTTAATATGAAATATTTTCGGAGAGAAAAATAATTAAAACCAAAATTCTCGTTTCAATATTTGATAAAACTCAAATATGAAAACTAGGAAATCCCCAACTCTCTCTGAGGGTCCTTGAGTTGCTTAGGATTTCGAGGATCGCGAAATGAAATGCAGCAAAAATATGATATGCTGGAATGAGCTATGTATAACATTCCAAATTGAAAATTTGGGATGTTACAAACCTACCCCCCTTAAGATGAATCTCGCCCTCGAGATTCGGGTTGGCTAGAAAATAGGTGTGGGTGGTCTTTGCGAAGATCATCCTCTCGTTCCTAGGTGGCTTCATCCTCTGTATGGTGGCTCCACTGTACTTTGCAAAACTTGATAACCTTGATGCGGGTGACTCGGCTGGCAAATTCAAGAATCCTGACTGGCTTCTCCTCATAGGTCAGATCACTGTCCAACTGAATCGCCTCCAAGGGCACTGTATCTCTTAGCGGTATATCGGCCATCTCAGCATGGCACTTCTTCAGCTATGAAACATGAAACACATCGTGAACTCCTGACAGTCCTTCAGGTAACTCCAACTTGTAGGCAACTTCTCCCATAGGCTCCAAAATTCGATACAGTCCTACAAATCTCGGGGCTAACTTTCCCTTAACTCCAAAACGGTTCACTCCTCACAGGGGTGACACTCGCATATATGCTGTCTCCGATTTCATAGGTTATTTCCTTGCGTTCCGAATCTGCATAACTCTTCTGTCTGGACTGAGCTACCTTTAATCTATCTTGGATCAACTTAACCTTTTCTTCAAACTCCTTGATCAAATCTGGTCCAAACAACTGTCGGTCTCCAACTTCATCCCACATCAATGGTGTTCTGCACCTCCGTCCATACAGGGCTTCGAACGGTGCCATCTTCAAACTGGCTTGATAGCTATTGTTGTATGAGAACTCCGCGTAGGGCAAATTGTCATCCCAACTAGATCCATAATCTAGCGCACAGGCTCTCAACATATCCTCCAGAATCTGGTTGACTCTCTCGGTCTGTCCATCCGTCTACGGGTGGAATGTTGTACTGAACTCCAATCTCGTTCCCAAAGTCTGGTGCAGCTGATGCCAAAACTTTGAGGTAAACTGTGTTCCTCTATCTGATACAATTGTCCTCGGAGCTCCATGCAGACATACGATCCTGGTCATGTATATCTTGGCCAACTTCGCACTTGTATAGGTGGTCTTCACTGGGATAAAGTGAGCCACTTTGGTCAAGCGATCAACTACTAACCATATAGAATCATATCCTGATTTGGTCCTGGGTAATCCGGTGATAAAATCCATGCCAAGTTTATCCCACTTCCATTCGGTGATCGGCATAGGCTGTAACAATCCTGCTGGCTTTTGATGCTCAGCCTTCACTCTCTGACATACATCACATACGGCTACATACTCGGCAATATCCTTCTTCATACCAGTCCGCCAGAAATGTTCCTTTAAATCCAAATACATCTTGGTGCTTCTGGGGTGTATCGAGTATGGTGAGTCATGAGCCTCCTGAAGTATTAACTTCCTGATCTCTGTATTATTGGGCACATAAAAATGGTCCTCAAACCATAAGGTGTCGTGCTCATCCTCACGAAAACCTTTGGCCTTTCCTTTGCCCATTCTCTACTTTATCTCAACAATCTCTTTGTCATCCTTCTGAGCTTCTCGAATCTTTCCTAACAATGTCGACTGAACTTCCATTATTGCAACAAAACCTCTAGGAACAATCTCCAATCAAAGTTCCCTGAGATCATCTGCTAACTCCTTTGGCAATCCCGTGCTCACTAGGGTATTAGCATAACTCTTTCGGCTCAAAGCGTCTTCTACGACATTGGCCTTGCCTGGTAACTCCTCTGGAAAAACATCCGGGTAATCCTTCACTACAGGCACTTCCTCCTGAACAATTCCCGTGAGGGTATTCACTTGGCTACTCCTAGGCTCATGCCTAGATACATACTTAATCCTTTTTCCCTCAGGGGTGGTGAGACAAATTGACTTACTAACACAGTCAATGCTTCCTCCATACTTTGACATCCAGTCCATCCCTAATATCACATCCAATCCTTGTGACTCCAAGATTATTAGGTCGGACAGGAAAACATGGCTACCAATGGTTAAGGGTATTTGGTCGCACCATCGACTAGCCATATATGTTGGAGATATGCCCTAGAGGCAATCATGTATGATGATATTTCCTATGTGTTTATGAATAAAGATAGTCCTTGGACATTATCAATGATGTGTATCAGCAAGTACGTGACTTGTTTGTGGGACTATGCATTGTATGATGACTGTCCTAAAAGGTCCCTAGTCGAAAGGGCTGTGTGGACGCGCAGCCAACTAGACTAGCATATGACACGGTCGATGGCTTGGTCTCACTAGCCATGGAGCATTGGATGCTAACCGGATAATATGGACTTGGAAGGATCTGGTCGGATTCGACGTAGTTGGATTCGACGTAGTCGGATTCGACTCGAGATAAGGTCCGAGTCGGACAGACCCAACTATGAGACGCATCGATATGTCATCTATGAGTCTCTAGTACAACATATGTTCTATGTCCTAAGACCTGAGCTGATGCATGTACTCGGGATGGTGACATACTTGCTTTGGGCCGACCAAACTCTACTCCGTAACTGGGTAGTTATAAAGGTAGGTTTCGGGTTTGTCCAGAACCATGCTGCGAGACGTGGTCGAGCAAGATGGGATTTGCCCCTCCGACCAGGAGAGATATACTCTGGGCCCCTCGTGTGATCCGACCAGGATAAGCATGGCCATGCGACAAGGATTATGAGATAATCCGGATAGTGGTCGGCATCACTGGAACGAGAAAGAGGTCGGGCTAGCACAAGGATGACAGACTCGCCTTGAGCTCGACAACATATATCATGTGGCAAAAGGAATGGAAGTGTGATGTACATGTTCGCTAGCCAGCTTCATAGTCTGCTTGGTGTTCGGCATGCCTTGCTAGAGGCCGCTACCAACCGTACAGTTCGGAGGTGATCCGAACTGCGACCAAGCTGACTTGAACCTAAGGGGTCGCGCGCTTAAGGGAAGGAACCTATGAGGTCGGATCCGAGGACACTGGTCGGATGTGATTCGAACTGTATTCGGATTGTGGCCGAGTAGACTTATGGGCTTTAGGGTCCGTGCGAGGCCCAAGTGTTGAGCCCACGACGGACACCTATATGTAGTGGAGGTGCTGCACACTCACGCGGCAGATCGCTTCGGCGCTGTCACTAGGGTTTGCATGTGTTGCGAATAGACACCTCCACTCGCCGCCGGTTGTGTGATCGGACCTAGCAGTCCTCCGCACGACGTTCCTCCTGCACACGTGGATACCGTTAGAGGCGGTGCAGTTGCGCTGCTCCGGCGAACCTGTACGTGGGAACCGACCACCGGTTGTACAAGGGAGATCGGACGAGGAGAAGATGATCCACACGGACGCGCTGCCCCAACTCTTCTTCTGCTGCACGGCACTGCGCGTCTAGTGGTAATGAACTGTGATCCATCTCCCGTAGCATGTTCTTGGTTGTTCTGCGCATAGGAAATTTTAATTTGCAGTCGATGCACCCTACCGTAGATCCCAACAGTGGTATCAGAGCCTCTGCTACAGGATTTGGATTCAGATCGTATGCATATTAGATATGTGGAGGCAATAGATGAGATCCGTTGTCATTGATAAGATTAGCTATGTGCATGGTTGATGAGATCAACTGCACATGGGGATCGATGTGGCTGTGTTTTCTGTTGATTGGGATCGATGAGGTCGTGACACGATCTACCCCTACCGGTCGGTTATCCGCCATCGGGGTTAACAGTGAAACATAAATCCGAATTGGTAGCGCCTTGTATTTCGTACACCATCACTCAAACCGGTAGAATGTGATTCTATGCATAACTTTGTTTTGCAGGGTTTGATGTGAATAGTATGGCTCATGTGTATGTGATGCATGTGTGTAAATTATACATGGCTTGCGTGTCATGTTTGTCATCTGGCAGGAGCCAAAGTGTTGTCATTATATTGTATAACGACCTGCGTGTCGACCTGTGACTCTATGTAAAATTCATTACTAGTTGTAGTAGTTGGATAATAGAGATCAGGTTGATGGCTTGGCATCCCTGCGTGACAAACAAGATGGAGTTCCTAGATGGTCATCGGAGTTGGAGCCAACCTGGAAGAACATCCATGAAGGAGCCATACTATTTCACAATATGTGTTTATTTGTGATTGTTATGCCTCCTTGTTTTTCTATGCATGTTAGAATGGTAGAAAGATCCCTTATGAATATCAAGTGAATTGTCATCCCCGATGTTGCACCTTCGCACGTCAAGTACGTCTAGTAGTGGGCTCATAAAATTGGGGTGCTGCTAGGTGTTCTTGAACTGAAGGGTTCGTGTCGGACACGGACATGCACTGCATTAGGTTGACTTGACAAGGCTATCAAAACGGTTTTGGGCCTTGTGGCAAAAGAGGTCGGGAGCCGGGTATGAGATACCTACCCGACCGACAGGAGTCGTATAGAGATACGATTAGCAAGGAGTTGCTTACCGGACAGGCATGTTGTCTAGCAGTGATGCTAAAGCTCACTAGTCGCATGTGCTAGTCGGATCCTGAATCAGTGAGAGTTTGCGGAGGGATGCTGACTTCAGTGGGAGTATTTCTGATTAAGGCTAGAATTACTCTACATAAACACATTGCTTAGTGATTGCATATTTTATGTTGTAGATCAATGGCACCACCTGCTCAACCCAACTTTGCATTGAAATCAATTCTGGAAAAGGATAAACTGAATGGAACAAACTTTACTACTTGGTATAGAAATTTGAGAATTGTTCTCAAGCATGATAAAAAGGAACATGTTCTAGAGGATCCGCTTCCAGAGGAACCTGCCGATAATGCTAGTACCACAACCAAGAATGCCTACCAGAAACTCGTTGATGAATCAAACAAGATTAGCTGCCTCATGCTGGCTTGTGTGGAGCCCGATTTGCAGCAGCATTTTGAAGACGTTGGGGATTTCGATATGATCGAGAGTCTCAAGAGCATGTTTCAAGTGCAGGCTAGGACCGAAAGGTTCAACGTCTAGCGATCCTTGATGGATTGTAAGATGAAGGAAGGTGATCCACTGAGCCCGCATGTGATCAAGATGATCGGATATGTGCAAGCTTTGGATCGGTTGGGCTTCCCGCTCTTGGATGAGCTGGCTACTGATGCAGTTCTGGGTTCTCTTCCGCCCAGCTATGGGACGTTCATCTCAAACTATCATATGCATGGCATGGATAAGAAGCTCACTAAATTGCATGGTATGCTCAAAGAGGCAGAGCATGATATTAAGAAAGGCACGCATCAAGTGTTGATGGTGCAGAAATCGGCTAAGTTAAAGAAGAGTTGGTCTAAGAAGAAGGCTAAGGCAAAGGGCACGGAGATGGTAACCTCCGCCGCTGCGCCGAAGTCTGGACTGGACTCAAAGACCATTTGCTATCATTGCAAGGAAACTGGTCACTGGAAGAGGAACTGTAGCAAGTGGCTTGCAGAGCATGGCAAGAAGGCCAGGAATGCTGCTTTATGCAAAGGTACACTTGTTGCATATGTTATAGACATTTACCTTGCTGACATACGTAGTAGCTCTTGGGTATTTGATACCGGATCGGTTGTTCATATTTGCAACTCGATGTAGGGGCTGGTAAGAACTAGGCGTGTGGCACAAGGGGAGATTAACATCAGGGTCGGCAACAAAGCAAGAGTTGCTGCGTTGGAGGTCGGCACGATGCAGCTCCAGCTTCCTTCTGGATTTATTTTGGAATTGAATAATTGTTATTACATTCCTGCACTTAGTCGGAACATTATTTCTGCCTCATGCTTGATGAGTCAGGGTTATGAATTCAATTTAAAGGACAATGGTTGTTCGATTTATTTGAATGGTATGTTCCACGGCTATGCACCCATTGTTGATGGGTTATTTATATTGAATCTAGAACAGGAACCGGTCTATAACGTGAATGTCAAGAGGCATAAGCCCAATGAGATAAATCTGACATACTTCTGGCATTACCGGCTTGGACACATTAGTCTGAAACGCATGAAGAAGCTCAATGATGATGGACTCCTAACTTCGATCGACTTTGGGTCGTTCGAAACATGCGAATCATGCTTGCTCGGCAAGATGACTAAGTCTCCTTTCACAAAGAGTTGTGAGAGGGCATCCGAGCTGTTGGAACTAATACACAGTGATGTGTGTGGACCAATGAGCACAACTGCCAGAGGTGGCTATCAGTACTTTGTGACTTTTACCGACGACTTGAGTAGATATGGATATATCTATTTGATGAGGCACAAATCAGAGACTTTTGAAAAGTTCAAAGAGTTTCAAAACGACGTGGAGAATCAGCTTGGCAAGACTATAAAACTTCTGCGATCTGATCGTGGAGGTGAGTACATGAGCCAGGAGTTTGATGATCATCTGAAAAGCAGAGGTATGGTACCTCAGCTCACACCTCCAGGTACGCCACAGAGAACTGGTGTATCAGAACGGAGGAATTGCACCTTGTTGGACATGGTTCGATCTATGATGAGCAAGTCGGATTTACCCTTGTCATTCTAGGGATACGCTCTAGAAACTGCAGCTTTCACACTTAACAGGGTACCATCAAAATCCATAGACAAGACACCACATGAGATGTGGACCGAGAAGAATCCCAGTTTGTCTTTTCTAAAGATTTGGGGTTGTGAAGCATTTGTCAAGAAACTTATGTCAGACAAGCTTACACCCAAGTCGGATAAATGCATATTCGTGGGATATCTGAGGGAAACCTTGGGATATAACTTCTACAACCGGGAAGAGAACAAAGTGTTTGTTGCTCGGAACAGGGTTTTCCTTGAGAAAGAGTTTCTCAATCGGGAGGCCAGTGGGAGGACGGTCCGACTCGAAGAAATTTGAGGACCACTCGGGGACGACTCGGCTGGTGATGAGATCATACCGGAGTCAGTCAGGGAACCCGTAGTGGAAGCGGCACCGGAACCATGGAGGTTGGAAAGATTGCGGAGAGTGCGCAATGTATTGTTGCTAGAAAGCGACGAGCCGGTCACATATGCGGAAGCGATGGTGAGCCCAGATTCCGAGGCATGGCTGGAGGCCATGAGATCCGAGTTAAAGTCCATGGATGAGAATCAAGTTTGGGACTTGGTTGATCCGCCGCCTGGCGTAACGGCCATTGGTTGCAAATGGGTCTTTAAGAAGAAAATCGATGTGGATGGAAATGTTCAGATCCACAAAGCTCGGCTTGTCGCTAAGGGTTATGGACAAGTTCAAGGAATTGACTATGACGAGACTTACTCGCCGGTAGTGATGCTGAAGTCGGTGAGGACCGTACTAGCTATAGCTGCATATTTCGATTACGAGATATGGCAGATGGATGTCAAGACGGCTTTCCTTCATGGAAATTTAACCGAGAACGTGTATATGATACAGCCCGAGGGTTTTGTCGATCCGACTAGCACTAGTAAGGTATGCAAGCTCAAGAGATCCATTTATGGGTTGAGGCAAGCATCTCGGAGCTGGAACATTCGTTTTGATGAGGTCATCACTGGTTTCGGCTTCATCAAAAGCGAAGAGGACTCTTGTTTATACAAGAAGTTAAGTGGGATCTCGATAGTGTTTTTGATCTTGTATGTGGATGACATACTGATACGTCCATTTTGCATCATGCTTTTATATCGATATTTATTGCATTATGGACTATTATTTCACTTTATGTCACAATACTTATGGCTATTCTCTATTATTTTACAAGGTTTACATATGGAGGGAGAATGCCGACAGCTGGAATTTTGGGCTGGAAAAGGAGCAAATATTAGAGACCTATTCTGCGCAACTCCAAAAGTCCTGAAACTCCACGGAACATCTTAAAATAAATAAATAAAAATCCTCGCCAAAGATGAAGGCCAGGGGCCCACACCCTGCTCACGAGGGTGGGGGCGCGCCCCCTACCTCGTGGGCCCCCTGGTGGCTCTCCGACGTCCATCTTCTGCTATATGAAGTATTTCGATGAGAAAAAAACCAGAAGGAACTTTTCGGGACGAGACTCCGCCGCCACGAGGCGGAACCAATCTAGAGCTCCGGCAGAGCTGTTCTGCCGGGGATACTTCCCTCCGGGAGGGGGAAATCATCACCATCGTCATCACCAACGCTCCTCTCATCGGGAGAGGGCAATCTCCATCAACATCTTCACCAGCACCATCTCATCTCCAAACCCTAGTTCATCTCTTGTATCCAATTCTGTCTCAAAGTCCGGGATTGGTGCTAGTAGGTTGCTAGTAGTGTTGATTACTCCTTGTAGTTGATGCTAGTTGGTTTATTTGGTGGAAGATCATATGTTCAGATCCTATATGCATATTATTACCCCTCTAATTATGAACATGAATATGCTTTGTGAGTAATTACGTTTGTTCCTGAGGACAAGGGAGAAGTCTTGCTATTAGTAGTCATGTGAATTTGGTATTCGTTTGATATTTTGATAAGATGTATGTTGCCTAGCCTCTAGTGGTGTTATGTGAACGTCGACTACATAACACTTCACCATTATTTGGGCCTAGAGGAAGGCATTGGGAAGTAATAAGTAGATGATGGGTTGCTAGAGTGACAGAAGCTTAAACCCTAGTTTATGCGTTGCTTCGTAAGGGGCTGATTTGGATCCACATGTTTCATGCTATGGTTAGGTTTACCTTAATACTTTTGTTGTAGTTGTGGATGCTTGCAATAGAGGTTAATCATAAGTGGGATGTTTGTTCAAGTAAGAACATCACCCAAGCACCGGTCCACCCACATATCAAATTATCAAAGTATCGAACGTGAATCATATGAACGTGATGAAAACTAGCTTAACGATATTCCCATGTGTCCTCGGGAGCGCTTTTCCTATTATAAGAGTTTGTTCCGGCTTGTCCTTTGCTACAAAAAGGATTGGGCCACCTTGCTGCACTTTATTTACTTTTGTTACTTGTTGCTCGTTACAATTTATCTTATCACAAAACTATCTGTTACCACTTATTTCAGTCCTTGCAAAGAATACCTTGCTGAAAACCGCTTATCATTTCCTTCTGCTCCTCGTTGGGTTCGACACTCTTACTTATCAAAAGGACTACAATAGATCCCCTATACTTGTGGGTCATCACATACTACTGATCGGAAATGATATTTCGATGCTGAACTCGGTCAAGGAGTCATTGAATGGGAAGTTTTCGATGAAGGACCTTGGTGAGGCAATGTACATTTTAGGCATTAAGATCTATAGAGATAGATCAAGGAGGCTGCTCGGCTTAAGCCAGAGCACATACATAGATAAAGTGTTGAAGCGGTTCAACATGAGTGAGGCAAACAAAGGGTTCTTGCCACTCTCACATGGTATAAGGCTAAGCGAGACTCGGAGTCCTTCGACATCTAATGAGCGAAGCAGGATGAGTAGGATTCCATATGCCTCGGCAATCGGATCCATCATGTATGCCATGATATGTACGCGGCCCAATGTTGCTTTTGCAATAAGCCTAACAAGTAGATACCAGGCCAACCCAGGTGAGAGTCACTTGGCAGCGGTAAAGACTATTTTGAAGTACCTGAAAAGGACTAAAGAGATGTTCCTAGTTTATGGAGGTGAGGAAGAGCTCGTCGTAAGGGGTTACGCCGATGCTAATTTCCAAACCGACAGAGATGATTGTCGATCACAGTCCAGATTCGTGTACGTCATGAACGGAGGAGCAGTGAGCTGGATGAGTTCCAAGCAAGATACGGTGGCCGATTCTACTACAGAAGCCGAATACATTGCGGCTTGTGAAGCTGCAAAGGAAGGTGTTTGGATCTGGAACTTTCTGGATGATCTTGGTATTTTCCCAGCCTCGGTAAAACCATTGGACCTTTATTGTGATAATTCTGGTGTCATCGCACAAGCCAAGGAGCCGAGGAATCACCACAAGGTCAGACACATAGATGGAAATATCACGTGATACGAACGATCGTAAAGAGTGGTGATGTAGAGTTATGCAAAATTCACACGGATGCAAATGTTGCGGATCCGTTGACTAAGCCACTTCCACAACCCAAGCATGAGGGGCACGTTAGAGCTATGGGCATTCGATGTCTATTTGATTGACTCTAGTGCAAGTGGGAGACTGTTGGAGATATGCCCTAGAGGCAATCATGTATGATGATATTTCCTATGCGTTTATGAATAAATATAGTCCTTGGACATTATCAATGATGTGTATCAGCAAGTACGTGACTTGTTTGTGGGACTATGCATTGTATGATGACTGTCCTAAAAGGTCCCTAGTCGAAAGGGCTATGTGGACGCGCAACCAACTAGACTAGCATATGACACGGTCGATGGCTTGGTCTCACTAGCCATGGAGCATTGGATGCTAACCAGATAATATGGACTTGGAAGGATCTGGTCGGATTCGACGTAATCGGATTCGAGTCGAGATAAGGTCCGAGTCGGACAGACCCAACTATGAGACGCAGCAATATGTCATATGTGAGTCTCTAGTACAACATATATTCTATGTCCTAAGACCTGAGCTGACGTGTGTACTCGGGATGGTGACAGACTTGCTTTGGGCCGACCAAACGCTACTCCGTAACTAGGTAGTTATAAAGGTAGGTTTCGGGTTTGTCCAGAACCATGCTGCGAGACGTGGTCGAGTAAGATGGGATTTGCCCCTCCGACCAGGAGAGATATACTCTGGGCCCCTCGTGTGATATGACCAGGATAAGCATGGCCATGCGACAAGGATTATGAGATAATCCGGATAGTAGTCGGCATCACTGGAACGATAAAGAGGTCGGGCTAGCACAAGGATGACAGACTCGCCTTGAGCTCGACAACATATATCGTGTGGCAAAAGGAATGGAAGTGTGATGTACAGGTTCGCTAACCAGCTTCATAGTCTGCTTAGTGTTCGGCATGCCTTGCTAGGGGCCGCTACCAACCGTGCAGTTCGGAGGTGATCCGAACTGCGACCAAGCCGACTTGAACCTAAGGGGTCGCGCGCTTAAGGGAAGGAACCTTTGAGGTCGGATCCGAGGACACTGGTCGGATGTGATCCGAACTGTATTAGGATTGTGGCCGAGTAGACTTATGGGCTTTAGGGTCCGTGCGAGGCCCAAGTGTTGAGCCCGCGACGGACGCCTATATGTAGTGGAGGTGCCGCACACTCACGCGGTTGATCGCTTCGGTGCTGTCACTAGGGTTTGCATGTGTTGCGAATAGACACCTCCACTCGCCGCCAGTTGTGTGATCAGACCTAGCAGTCCGCCGCACGATGTTCCTCCTGCACGTGCGGATACCGTTAGAGGCGGTGCACTTGCGCCGCTCCCGCGAACCTGTACATGGGAACCGACCACCAGTTGTACAAGGGAGATCGAACGAGGAGAAGACGATCCACACGGACGCGCTGCCCCAACTCTTCTTTCGCTGCACGGCACTACGCTTCTAGTGGTAACGAACTGTGATCCATCTCCCGTAGCATGTTCTTGGTTGTTCTGCGCGTAGGAAATTTTAATTTGCAGTCGAGGCACCCTACCGTAGATCCCAACAATATACTCTGCTCCAGGTGAACTCACTAATAGAGGGGTCCTAAGGGTTTGGGTTGGCAGTTTAAACTTATCCACGAATCCCCTTGATGTGTATGAATGCGATGCACCAGTATCAGAAAGAACAAGGGCGGTAAAAGACTTAACCAAAAACTTACCAATAACCGTGTCTGGCTGCTCTTCAATCTCCTCCATGTTAACGTGGTTCACTTGTCCTTTGTTGAATGGATTGGGCTTTTTTCCAGCGCTCCCATTACCGTTTCCATTCTTCGCTTCAGGGCACTCCATGGCATAGTGTCCAGTCTTCCCGCACTTGAAACAAGTAACGTGGCTTAGGTCTCTCTTGGCGGGTGTGGCTAGATTGGAACGGTTCTGATTGTTGCTTGCTCCATTCCCATTCCCATTCCTTGGGCCAGTATGATTATGGGTACTTCCTCCATTGTGGGTGTGGCCTCCATGGTTATGAACAAGTACTCCTGAGTTCGGGGTTAGGCAAGGCTTCTGCTGAGCTCCTGAATTATACCTTCCTTGTCCATACTTCCTCTTACAGCTCTCAATCTGCTGCTGCTTCCCTTCAATCATAAGAGCCTTATCTACCAACTCCTGATAGTTGGTGAATGTTGCCACCATTAACTGCATGCTCATCTCATCATTCACCCTTCCATAAACTTCTCCTGCTTTGCGGCATCTGTGGCCACATCGTCAGGGGCATAGCGAGATAACTTGCTAAACTCATCCGCGTACTGAGCCACAGTACGGTTCCCCTGGTGTTAGTTGCGAAACTCACGCTTCTTCATACTCATAGCTCCAGTTGAGACATGGGATGTACGGAAAGCTTGCTGAAACTGGTCCCATGTAACAGTGGCTATAGGATAGGTGACTATGTAATTCTTCCACCATGAGGCTGCTGGTCCATCCAACTGATGTGCGGCAAAACGCACCTTCTCAACATTTGTAAATCCTGCAGTGGTTAACTCCCTTCCAATCTCGCGGAGCCAATCATCTGCCACTATCGGCTCGGTGCTACTGGAAAACACCGGCGGTTGCAACCTCAGAAAGCAGGCTAAGTTGTCAACTGGTGGTGGTGGCGGTGGGTTGTTGTTGTTGTTGTTGCCTTGGTTCTGAACTAACAACTGCATCAGGGTATTCTGCTGCTGGATCAACTGAGTGAGATCCGGTGGGAAAGTAAATCTAGGGTCATGTCTTGGAGGCATCTGATGGGTTTAGAGGGAAGAGAATAGAATAGAATGAGGTCTAATGAGAAAAACACTACCCATATGCACATGAGACAAACACAATCATTTCACTCAATCAATCAAGCAAGGGCATACAATCGACCTAACTATCGTTACAAAAGTGCTCGGACTATACTATATACATGGTGGAATACTACTACTGATGTGGTGGTCTACTAAAAATATTGATCGGTCGAAGACTCCATGATGCCTGTTCCAGCTTCATCTTCATAGTCATCATCGCTATCGTCGGGGTCTGAGTCGGTGTCGATGATGATGTAGTCCTCCGGATGAACCTCCTTGGGTTCTTCGTCTTCTCCTCCTGGTGCGGGGTCTCCCATGAATACTGCTAGCTTCCTTTCCAAATCATCATTCTTCTCCACTAGTACGACGATTTCCTCCTCATAATCTTCACGTGTAGCCTTGAGTTCTTCCTCCGGTTCCGTGATCCTAGTCATCACCTTCTTCAGATCTATCATGCCTGCGCACATCTGGTTCTCCTGGCGACGAATGTGCTGGTTTAACTCCTGGATGAAAGCTGCGATTGATCTATCCTTCCTGGTGCTGATCGTCTCCCATTGCTCGTCTTGGCGCCCACAAATCTGGTAGATAGTATCCTTAATCTCCTTTTGGTAAACTTCTCCAATGCGTCCCATGGTGATGTGAGCTACCATACTCTTTCCTAGACT
Organism: Triticum urartu; assembly: GCF_003073215.2. NCBI lineage: Eukaryota > Viridiplantae > Streptophyta > Magnoliopsida > Poales > Poaceae > Triticum > Triticum urartu. The sequence continues at coordinate 488,273,297 of NC_053028.1, read as the reverse complement.
CCAGGTTGGTGCATCAAAGGAAAACTCTATGGACTTAGTGACTGGCGTGAATGTCCTTCCTGGAACTTGAACTTGAATCATCCATCGCTCCTCTTCTGGTAAAGTGGCGTCGTAAGTCCCGGTGAAGCTTGGTATTCCAATGTTTAGGTACCTAGTGACTTCCTTCAAGTGTCGTCCAAAGGGTGCGTCTTCATCCGGTTGTGCAAATTTGTTCCTTGCGTCCGCCATCCTAAAGAATAGAAAATGGAGAGGAGTCAGAAATGAGAAGAGAATAGTGATCTAGGGCTTTTGGCTTAGTGGTCGTGCCCTACGCTCAGCGTGTTCTCTAATACCATCTTGTAGCGACCCGACCTCAAACGGTCAAGTCTTTGTGTTTCAGTGTCATCCCTGGATCGGTAATGCTGACACACACAGTACTCGAGGATTTATAACAGAGTAGCAATAACACACTTATTACATCGAATGTCTTAAAAGAGAACTTATTACAATAAATATGGCTTAAGGCCATCTAATACGATAACAGCGGAAGGCTTGGAAGATAATGTGAGTCCATCAACTCCAACGGCATAGCTGAGATGCACGGCAACGACCTAACGAACCTTACTCCTCGTCTGAAAAGTCTGTAACATAATACGTTGCAGCCCGAAAACAGGTTAGCACATGGAATATGCTGGCAATGTAACATAGTAGAGCAAGAACAGAATAATGCTATCACTACATGCATATTTGGCTGGTGGAAAGCTCTATGGTTATAGTTTTGTGAAAAGCCAATTTTCCCCTAAAACAAAGGAATAGATTTTATTTAACTATCATGGTAATTGAAACATCATTGAGAAGGTTCCTCCAACTCAATCCCAATTAGAAGTAATTATCAACCCAACAATATTAATTTAGAGTGATGAGATACATATGATAATCCAAGTACTAGATACTCAAGATTTGTCCATAACCGGGGACACGACTAACCATGATTAGTTTATACACTCTGTAGAGGTTTGCGCACTTTTCCCCACAAGACCCGATCTCCTCCGTTGGATTTCTTGCACTGCCGGGTGTTTGAGAAACGGATGACCAAGACACAGTATTTCAGAAGCATTAACTCCTTACTCCGGGCAGACCATACCAACCTACATCCCTCTACCTGCTGATCCACCTCTTCAAGAGCTTCACGCAACTTACTCAACTATGCTAGAGCCCATAATAGCTTGTGGCTGCACACGGAAGTTTCTTGTATGAAATATCTCAGTTCCCTTTGAGCCTGGGTAGCGGACCTTAGGATTATCACGCGGATACTCCAGGATATCCGAGGATAACACTGGTGTGACGCCCCAAGACCGATGCGCCAGGTCTCATCCAGTTATTCGCTGTTGTTGCCATGTCATTTGCTTGTGTGTTGCATCTTGTCATGTCATCATGTGCATTGCATCATCATGTTTTCAAAACCTGCATCCGTCCGGGTTTCCCCCAGTTCTTTCCGTTGTCCGTTCTGAGCCTAGACACACTTGCACGCGCTCGTGGCATGTCCGCAATATTATTTTATAAGTGGCCAGAAAATGTTCTCGGTTTGGGTTGAAAGTTGGCGTGCGGTCTTATTATAGTGTAGATAGACCGCCTGTCAAGTTTCATCGCATTCGGAGTTCGTTTGATAGCCCAACCGTTAAACTATAGCGGCATTATAGCCGGTCTAACTTGGACGTTTTCAGTCTCCGGAAACAGTCGTCGGGGCTCTCTCTCTCTTCTCTTCTCTCAGCTCGAGACCGTCTATACAGTCCACTACTCACCGCCAGGCCCTACCTAACCCCTCTCGTCAGCCCGCGACCCTCCTCGCGCGCGCGCCTGAAAGCTGTCCCGGACCCGACTCGGGTTGTCGCTACCGTTGTGTCCGGATCATCCCCGAACATCTACAAAACATCTCTGTTTTATTATTTGGACTCCCTAGCTATTTTATTCGCGATCGGAGGGACGAGATAGCCTCTACCCTAATCCCTTTGCAATATAAATAGTGGGCAACCCTAGAAATTAGGGATCTTGTCCCACCCATTCTGTGTTCACGTGCCGCCATCCTCCTTGGATCCCGCATCGCCTCCCCTGGTCTCCTCCTCGTTATCCCCATCGAACCAATCCCCTAACGCCCCACCTTCTCCCTCGGGATCCCTCCCGATCCCCTCGAATCCTCCAACCAAACACCACCACCCACTCCAGATCGAGAGAAGCTCGATCTCGACCTCTCTCCCGAACAGTGCCTCCCCTCATGTCCGGCTCATGTCGGAGCTCGTCGTTGCCGGCCACCCAAACAACAATAGCAGCCCCATCGCCGGCTGACCGAACCAGCAGGTGGGCACTATCCCTGTCCTCCTCCTTCTCCCCTCGTTCCCTTCTTCTCTTCCCCCCTCAAGTTCTGTTGAACAGCTGCTGCTTCTTCTGCAGAGCCCACGCCATGGCTGTCCTCTTCTTCAGGTCAAGGTGCCAGCTACCGGATTCAGTCCCTCTCGGCAACCTCTCCATCCTGGCCTCCTCCGTCGCACCGGCGAGCGTTACACCGGAGCACCGCAGGTCGCCTCGCGCGCCACCGCCATCAGGCCGGACCTCCTGTAACGCCCTCGATGCGGCTATATCTCCCACGTGTTGAAGCCGACTTAGAGGCATAACCACATTGAAAGCAATGTTGCAAGTGAGGTAATCTTCACACAACCCATGTAATACATAAGGGAGAAAGATACATAGTTGGCTTACAATCGCCACTTCACATAATACATGAATAAAGCATTACATCATCCAGATACAAACAAGGTCCGACTACGGAACCAAAATAAAAAGAAGACTACCCCAAATGCTACACAGATCCCCGATCGTCCCGACTGGGCTCCACTACTGATCAACTAGAAACGAAATAGCACAACGGACACGATCTTCAACGAGCTCCTCCTTGAGCTCGGTTGCGTCACCTGCACGATATCATCGGCACCTGCAAGCTGGTTTTGAAAGTATCTGTGAGTCACGGGGACTCAGCAATCTCACACCCTCGCGATCAAGACTATTTAAGCTTATAGGAAGGGTAAAAGGTATGAGGTGGAGCTGCAGCAAGCGACTAGCATATATGGTGGCTAACATACGCAAATGAGAGCGAGAATAGAAGACAAAGCACGATCGATGAACTATGATCAAGAAGTGATCCTAGAACAACCTATGTCAAACATAACTCCAACACCGTGTTCACTTCCCAGACCCCGCCGAGAAGAGACAATCATGGTAACACACACGGTTGATGCATTTTAATTAAGATCAACTTCAAGTTTTCTACAACCGGACATTAACAAATTCCCATCTGCCCATAACCACGGGCACGGCTTTCGAAAGTTCAAATCCCTACAGGGGTGTCCCAACTTAGCCCATCACAAGCTCTCATGGTTAACGAAGGATATTCCTTCTCCAAGGAAGACCCGATCAGGCTCGGAATCCCGGTTACAAGACATCCTCAACAATGGTAAAACAAGTCCAGCAACACCGCCCGAATGTGCCGACAAATCCCGATAGGAGCTGCACATATCTTGTTCTCAGGGCACACTCAGATGAGCGCTCCATACAACTAAAACCAAACCTCGAGTTTCCCCGAGGGGGCGCTGCACAGGGCTCTAGTTTGGACCAACACTCAGAGGAGCACTGGCCCGGGGGGGTTTAAAATAAAGATGACCCTTGAGTCCGCGGAACCCAAGGGAAAAAGAGGCTAGGTGGCGAATGGTAAAACCAATGTTGGGCATTGCTGGAGGAGTTTTATTCAAGGCGAACTGTCAAGGGGTTCCCATTATAACCCAACCGTGTAAGGAACACAAAATCCGGGAACATAACACCGATATGATGGAAACTAGGGCAGCAAGAGTGGAACAAAACACCAGGCATAAGGCCGAGCCTTCCACCCTTTACCAAGTATATAGATGCATTAATTAAATAAGAGATATTGTGATATCCCAACAAAATATCCATGTTCCAACTTGGAACAAACTCCAATCTTCACATGCAACTAACAACGCTATAAGAGGGGCTGAGAAAAGCGGTAACATAGCCAAACAACGGTTTGCTAGGACAAGGTGGTTAGAGGCTTGGCTTAACAATATGGGAGGCATGATAAGCAAGTGGTAGGTATCGCAGCATAGGCATAGCAAAAGAGCGAGCAACTAGCAAGCAAAGATAGAAGTGATTTCGAGGGTATGGTCATCTTGCCTGAGATCCCGCAAGGAAGAAGAACGAGTCCATGAAGGAGACAAACGGACGTAGTCGACCGGTTCCTCACAAACGCGATGTTATCGGAACCAACCCAAAGAAGCAACACCGGAAAGAAGCAAACAACATGGTAAACGACCAACACATAATCATGGCATGATGCACAACCAAGCATGATGCATGTCCGGTTTAATTATGCATGGCATGGCAAAATGCACAAACAATCCTACAAATTAAGTGGAGCTCAACATGCAACTCCGTTGCATATTGACGAAACACCACATTCAAGTTATTTAGTTCGATCTCGTTTATGTACCCAACAATATTAAATGTTGTTAAACATGGTAAGAGGGTGAAGCAAAGTAAAACTACCTATCTAGTCAAGTTTAAATGAGGCCGGAAACAACGAACAACAATTCTGGAAAATCCTCATATGCATATATTAGGTTTGGTACTGTTCTACCCTATGTTAAACTAGGCATTTTTCTACCCCATTTGCATATAAAGTTTGTTAAATTTGGAGCTACGGTTATTTAGTTATGAAATAAATCATTTTAGCATGACATAGGAGCAAAATTTTAACAAACAACATTTTAAGCATTTTAAACATAGATGAAAGTTGCAAATTATTAAACTAGATGAAATTCTAGTCAAGTTTCATATATAAAGTTATTACATATGAAGCATTATTCATAAGTTATTATATGCATGAAGACTAGGGGTTTTTCTGTAAAACCGTAAACTCTGGAATATTGGCAAAATTCGCAGGGCCGGGGAAAAAATATAGTGGGCCGAAATAGAGGTTGGCCCAACATGAGGAAAGAAAAACAAGAGGGCGCCGGAGCTGGCCTCACCATGGGCCAAGGCCCATGGAGGCTGGCAGGCTCGCAGCGCGAGCTGGGCCGGAGGAGCCTAGGAGTAGCTGGGCCGCAGCGGGAGAGGAGGCCGGCCCATGCAGCTGGCCAGCGCGGTCAACGCGCGACTGGACCGAGCGAGCTCCTCTCACGCGATCTGACGAAGCAGACAGCAGCGGTAGGGGACTGCAGTGGCGGACTTGCCGCGAGGGGAACCGGGCAGCAGGGCGGTGTCTTGCGAGGAACTTGGCGTAGGCTTCGGAGGGAATGAAGGGAGGCAGCATGGGGCGGACCGGACTTGAGGAGGTCGTCATCCATGGCGTCAGGCGGAGCTAGTACCCGGTTCAGTCAGGAGGGCACGAGGCAGAGCTCCATGGACGGCGGCGAGGGAGGCTGCAGGGCGCCTGGACAGGGCCTGCTGGTGCTCCAGCAGTGGCGCGCCGACGACGACTCAGATCGAGGCTCGGGGCTGGTGCTGACGATGGAGGCGAGCTCCATGGCAGAGGGCGTGACGGCAGTCTACTGCAGAGACAGAGACAGAGAGAGAGAGAGAGAGAGAGAGAGAGAGAGAGAGAGAGAGAGAGAGAGATGTAAGGGAGAGATAGGGGAAGGGGAAGGACGAGAAGGAAATAGCAGGGAAATGCAGCGGGCCTCGGTTGCTGCTGCTGTTCACCGGCAGCGACTGGATCGGGGTGAGCTTGCTCCGACGAGATGCGTGCAGAGGAGGCGGGGGTCGAGAGGCGCGGGAGGTTACAAGGCGGCGGCAACTCTCTCGATCCCTTCAGGGAACAAAGCAGGAGGAGGGGGCTCGTTGGTTGGACGGGATGGATCCCAATGGAGAGGCTAAGTGGAAGGAGAGGTGGCTGGCTCGGGTTGGTGTGGTGGTGAAAGCGAGGAGGGGATTTGGATCGGGGATGAACCCGAGGAGGAAGAGACAGGAGGAGTGGCGGCGGCTTGGGGGATGGATGGGACACCTCCTAAAAATTAGGGTTTTGTGTCTGGTTATATATAGTGAGTGGGTCTATATGCAGACTAATGGAAACCCTTCGATCTAAATCAGACGGCTGAGAAAATATAGGTTAGGAAGTCCTAATAAGAAAACAGAGACGTTTTGTAGATGTTTGGGGATGATCTGGATACAACGGTGGCGACAGTCCGGGTCGGGTCCGGGACAGCTATTCGGATGCGCGCGCGAGAGGTCGGTTGGAACTCGTGGGTTGTGCGGAAGGGCTCGAGCTGAGAGAAGAGAAGAGAGAGAGGCCCGGCGACTGTTTCCGGAGACCAAAAACGTCCGATGTTGGACCGACTATATTGCAGCTATAGTTATCCGTTGGGGCGTCAAACGAACTCCGAATGCGACGAAAATTGACAGGCGGCCTACCTACAACATAAAAACACCGCATGCCAACTTTCATCCCATTCCGAGAACATTTTCCGGCCACTTATAAAATAATATTTCGGACATGCCGCGGGCGCGTGCAAGTGTGTCTGGGCTCAGAACAGACAACAGAGAGAACGAGGAGGCCGGGACGGATGCAAGTTTCGAAAACATGATGATGCAATGCACATGATGACATGACAAGATGCAACACACAAGCGAATGACATGGCAACGACAGCGAAACACTGGAAGACACCTGGTGCAGCGGTCTCGGGGCGTCACACCTCCCCTCGTCGACCTCCCCTACTTCGTCTCGTCTGTGCGTGTGTGCGTTGACCGTTGCCCCGAGCGGCCGCACCATCCTCCCTCTCGCTCGCACCGCGTGGGCCTTGCCAAGTCCAAAAGGCGTTCCAGCCTTGCGTCCCCTGAAGACGCCGCGCCAAGCTCACCTGCCTCGCTCACCTGCATCCACCTCGCCCTCGCGAGCACGACCACCGGAGCGCCACCTCGCCGGAGAACGGCGTCACGCACCTCAATCCGCCCGTCCCCGCCGTTTCCGTCGATGGCCTTCTCTCAAGCCGGCGCAGCCAGCTGCTTCCCCTTTGGAGCTTGTCTGCCTCGCCTCCATCCGCCGTTGCCGCCTCGGCCTCAGACCTGCCGGGTCCCGCGCCCCTCGCCTCTCCCTGCTGACTTCGCCGAAGCCGCGCCTCCCCTTGCTTGAGAGCGCCGGCCATCTCCCTCGCCGGAGTCACGTCCTGTTTCTGGTCGAGCAGTGCCTCCTCTGCCTCTGTTCGAGAGGAGATGCTGCAGACGCGCCCGGTCGCTCGCGTTGACCGCGACCTGCCTTTCTCTTTTGCCTCCTGGACCACCAGGAACCTCCCCAACCCGGCCTTCTTCGGCCTCCCTCCACCACCGGACCGACCTGGCCCTCTGGTGAGAAGCCTAGTCCGCCTGAGATGCAGCCCAGTTACTGTTTTTTTTTACAGATCTGCGATTTTAGTTATTATTCCAGTAAAACAGCTTTGCAGAAAAGCCCTTGTTCTTCATGCATATAATAACTTAATAACCGTGCATCGGTTTAAAACAATTTATATATGAAATATGCTTAGTTTTTCATCTAGTTTCATAATAAGTCATTTTCATCCATGTTTAAAAGGGAAAACTTTGTTTTTGCCACTCTAGTTTTTGCCAACTTTGCTTATGCCACTCTAGAATTTGACATTTCACTTTTACCACTGTTAGCTTTTGACAATATATCACTTTTTCTATTTCGTGGCAAAAGCAAAAAAATTAGAGTGGCAATTGTGATACATGTCAAAAGCTAAGAGTGGCAAAAGTGAAATGAAAATTTATCATTTTTGCCACAAAATGGCATTTGTGATGTATTGTCAAAAGCTAAGAGTAGCAAAAGTGAGATGTCAAATTCTAGAGTGGCATAAGCAAAGTTGGCAAAAACTAGAGTGGCAAAAACAAAGTTTTCCCTGTTTAAAATGCTTAAAATGTTGTTTGTTTAAATTTTCTTAAATAACTTGCTAAAATGCTTTATTCCATAACTAAATAACCGTACCTCCAAACCTCACAAACTTTATATGTAAATGGGGTAGAATTTTGCCTAGTTTAACATGGTGGCCATACTTTGCATGTTTAACAACTCTAAAATTCTGTTTAGGGAAGAACAGTACCAAACCTAATATATGCATATGAGGATTTTTCCGGACTTGTTGCTTGTTGTTCTGGCCTCATTTAATATTGCCTAGATAGGTAGTTTTCATATGCTTCATCTCTTGCCATGTTTAACAACATTTAATATTGTTGGGTACATAAACGAGAGAGAACTAAATAAGTCATGTGGTGTTTTCTTCAATATGCAACTCCGTTGCATATTGAGCTCCATTTAATTTGTAGGTTTGTTTGTGCATTTTGCCATGCCATGCCTCATTAAACCGGACATGCATCATACTTGGTTGCGCATCATGCCATGTCTATGTGGTGGTTGTTTACTATGTTGTTTGCTTCTTTCCGGTGTTGCTTCTTCGGGTTGGTCCCGATAACGTCGCTTTTGTGAGGATTCGTTCAACTACGTCCGTTTGTCTTCTTCATGGACTCGTTCTTCTTCCTTGCGGGATCTTAGGCAAGATGACCATACCCTCGAAATCACTTCTATCTTTGCTTGCTAGTTGCTCGCTCTTTTGATATGCCTGTGCTGCGATACCTACCACTTGCTTATCATGCCCCCCATATTGTTAAGCCAAGCCTCTAACCCACCTTGTCCTAGCAAACCGTTGTTTGGCTATGTTACCACTTTGCTCGGCCCCTCTTATAGCGTTGTTAGTTGCAGGTGAAGATTGGAGTTGTTCCGTGTTGGAACATGGATATCTTGTTGGGATATCACAATATCTCTTATTTAATTAATGCACCTATATACTTGGTAAAGGGTGGAAGGCTCGGCCTTATGCCTGGTGTTATGTTCCACTCTTGCCGCCCTAGTTTCCATCATATCGGTGTTATGTTCCCGGATTTTGCGTTCCTTACACGGTTGGATTATAATGGGAACCCCTTGACAGTTTGCTTTGAATAAAACTCGTCCAGCAAGGCCCAACCTTGGTTTTACCATTCGCCACCTAGCCTTTTTCCCTTGGGAGTCGCGCATCCCGAGGGTCATCTTTATTTTAACCCCGCCGGGCCAGTGCTTGTCTAAGTGTTGGTCCAAACTAGAGCCCCTTGCAGCACCACCTCAGGGAAACTTGAGGGTTGGTTTTAGTTGTACGAATTGCTTATCCGGTGTGCCCTGAGAACGAGATATGTGCAGCTCCTATTGGGATGTCGGTGCATCGGGCGGTCTTGCTGGACTTGTTTTACCATTGTCGAGGATGTCTTGTAACCGGGATTCCGAGTCTGATCGGATTGTCTTGGGGGAAGGAATATCCTTCGTTGACCGTGAGAGCTTGTGATGGGCTAAGTTGGGACACCCCTGCAGGGATTTGAACTTTCGAAAGCCGTGCCCGCGGTTATGGGCAGATGGGAATTTGTTAATGTTCGGTTGTAGATAATCTGAAACTTAACTTAATTAAAATGCATCAACCGCGTGTGTAACTGTGATGGTCTCTTCTCGGCGGAGTCCGGGAAGTGAACACGGTGTTGGAGTAATGCTTGACGTAGGTTGTTCTAGGATCACTTCTTGATCATAGTTGTTCGACCGTGCTTTTGCCTTCTCTTCTCGCTCTCATTTGTGTATGTTAGCCACCATATATGCTGGTCGCTTGCTGCAGCTCCACATCATACCTTTACCTTACCCATAAGCTTAAATAGTCTTGATCGCGAGGGTGTGAGATTGCTGAGCCCCCATGACTCACAGATACTTCCAAAACCAGTTTGCAGGTGCCGACAATACCCTGCAGGTGACGCAACTGAGCTCAGGAGGACCTCGACGAAGATCGTGTTCGTTATGTTGTTCCGTTTCCAGTTGATCAGTAGTGGAGCCCAGTTGGGACGATCGGGGATCTGTGTAGCATTTGGGGTAGTCTTCTTTTATTTTGGTTCTGTAGTCGGACCTTGATTGTATCTGGATGATGTAATGCTTTATTCATGTATTATGTGAAGTGGCGATTGTAAGCCAACTATGTATCTCTTTCCCTTATGTATTACATGGGTTGTGTGAAGATTACCTCACTAGCGACATTGCTTTCAATGCGGTTATGCCTCTAAGTCGTGCTTCGACACGTGGGAGATATAGCCGCATTGAGGGCGTTACAAGTTGGTATCAGAGCCTTCCCCGACTTTAGGAGCCCCCTGCTTGATCGAATCACTAGCGTTGTTGAGTCTAGAAAAATGTTTTGAGTCATTTAGGATTATATATATCGGAGAGTAGGATTCTTTTTACTCCTCAGTCCCTTCGTCGCTCTGGTGAGGCATCCTGACGTAGAGTTTTGACTCTTTTCTTCTCAAATTTTACTAAAAAAATTAGGATCACGCGGGTATCTTGGAATCGTTCCGATGGTTTTGTGACGATAACATTGTTCTTGGTGCCTCCTGACATTTAGGGGTTGTGGCAGTGTCCCGGGGAGTTGAGCTCCGAGGTGTTGTCTTCACAATTTTATTGTTGAGATTTTGGGATACCTGAGTTTCGCCGACATCGAAAATCTCTTTTATGTAGTTGTTGGTGAGATAACCTCAACGCCACCCAGTACTGGGGCAGGAGTTCAGGAGTATTGCCATAACTCGTATAACAGATGCTTTTCGAAGGTTGAGGTAAACGATTTCCAAAGTTTTCTTGGTTACGTGTTGAAGGATGGATACAGCTGGATGTAGGATTTGCTAGCTTTGGGTGAGATATTATGCTTCCCCTGTATCCCCAACACCTGATTGCATAACCGGAAAGGTTTGGGAGTTTCATAAGTGGGAATTCAAGTAGCTCTTAGGATATCTTTCCGACAGATGTATGATATGAAATTGGGGTTCGACGTCTAGTGGTCCGCCTATCCACGGTTGGTTTTACAATGGTCTCGTTGTGTCTTAAAGAGTCCTTGGCTATGCTGACTCGGGGACGCGTCGTATGTCATGTGCATTGCCTTGTACATGATGGTGTTGTACGATCGAGCCCGTGTAGGCCCCACCACGAAAACTTTGGACGAAATCTCTATCATATGTTTGTTCCGGCTTATTCTGCAAGCCAATCCTTTGTTTTTGTTTTGATTTGTGGTATTCGAGTTGCTTCGAAGTCAAATGTTGATTCCATACCTTTCCTAAGCGGTGTTCTCATACTCCTATGTGAATACAATCCTTCATGATAATTAGGATTGTCATGTCAATCCTTTTCAACCGGCGTGTTTCTCTTCGAGTGGATCCGATCATTTTCAACAACCGTAAGACCAACTCTAAGTATTCTCAACGGTGTTTGTTTTCATCCCTCTCCAAGTGTCTTTGTTTTTCCCACCCTTTTTTTCTTCAAGGACTCAGTTTTATTAATTCATTATCCATTTTATGGATGTGATGCCTCTTTCTTTTCAATCAACGTCCTTACACGGTGGTTCTCTTGAAGATGCTCTGCTCGTTCGTCATTCTTCATTATTTTCTTCTCCGGTGGATTCAATTCAAACCTTCTGTGTTGATCACATGCCTTTTCCTCATTTCAATGTTTTCTCATGCCGGTGCAATTCTTAATCGTTCACCTCTCGCTATTCATTTGTTCCGGAGTGCTGAAGATACCTCGGAAGGCTCGTCTTTTCATTCAAGATCCGTTCAAGCTACTTCGAGATTGTTATCTCATTCAAGTCATTTAATTTAACTGGTGCAATCTCCTCTTCAAGTAATTATTCAACAGTGTTTTCTTTTGAGTGGTCCCTAACCCACAGGTCTTTTCCCAGGATCTTACCTGACTCTTCTTATTTTCCCGGAGCTATCCTCAAATTTCTTTTCGAAGTTTGACGTAAGAATGAATTATCATCAGTCAAATGTCTTTCTCCAAGATCTATCAAATTCTTTCATCGTTGGTTCAACCTTTTTAATTTTCATCCCGGAGTATCTCAACAATTCATGGTGGTGTTTCTCATTGGTATTCTCAACATTTGAAGACCGAAGAAGATTTTTCTCTAAATCTTGCTCCATTCTATTCAAGATTCATGGCTCTAGCTTCGTGCCATCCTCTCTTAAATTTTTTTGGTTGTGAGAATTTCTTTTCACCCATCCGGAGCATTTCAAGAGTATTTCAGTTTGTTTTCTACGGAGCCCATCATTTTAGAAGGATTATTCATTCCAGTTTTCAGCTCTCGTTCTCGAAATCTTACCGGTGCATCATTCAAGTATATTCTCTAATCAGCTCGTGATCTCTTCGTTTTCATGTATCTAAATCCTAGCAAGCATCTTCGTTCATTTTCTAATTTTACCCGGTGTTTCTTTATCTTTCCTTCGTTCATTTTTCAATTCTTACGGTGGTTCGTTCAAGAGATCTCTTCCTTCGTTACTGTATCAAGTCACTCGTTCTTTCCAATCCTACCGCTGGTTTCTGGAAGACCTTCTCAAGTTTACGCTATATCTATCTTAATCTTTTCTACGAGAATAAGTAGTATGCCAAATCCATTGCTTGTCATCAATTTAATTGGTGAAGGATGAGCATAACATAATTCTTATTCTTGATTCACCCAAATGATTAATTATTTATTCCGGAGGCTCATCAAATTCCTGATTTCAATTGTTTCATCTTCTCTTTTTCCCGGAGTTCCAAACTCTCATCATCACGAAGATCCATCTAAATCATTGCAAGGCTTCAATCTTATTCTTTTCATCCTTCACTTCCTTTTTGATCACACTTTTATTACCGGAGTTCTTCATGGAGGCTCAACATGGTGGTTCAGCAAGGATTTAATTCCTTCTCGAAGTGATCATCGAGATTCTTTTCAAAGGAGCTCAAGTTTTCTTCATCTTGCAATCAGGAGTGCAATTGTTTCTCTTTTTATCTTTTGAGGTGGTATTATGTCATTCTTGATAATTTGAGTTCATGTTTCATGATTCACATGTTGTTAAGAATGAGATAGTTAAACCCATCAATCTTTTCAAGCATGAGCTCTTCTCAATCCATCAATCATTTTGTTGGAGTTATCTTGGGGTTATATTTCACCTAAAGCCTTCCCTAAGGATTTTTGCTATTTATGGTTCTTATAAACGACCCAAGTTCTTCATTTATCCTCCCGGTGAAATAAGTTTCTCGTCTCCTTGTTCTTATCAATCCAATCTTGTTTTTGTTAGTGGCAGAATTTTACCTTAAGTTTTGAGATGTTTTCATAAGCCCACAAGCAGCCTTTTGTTTCGTTGTTGATTTTCCAACAACTCCGTTCCATACTTCTTTCTAAGGATGCTTCTCAAATTCTATTGTGGTAGAAGATGTCATTTTCTTCTCAACTCTTTCCTTTCCAACGATCGAACTTCTATTCTTTTGTTCCGGAGGCATTGTGATGATGCTCTCTTTGCGCATCATCTCGTATTGTGAAGTTCATGTTCTTTCTTTTGCTTATCCATCCAACCGGAGTGTCATGTTTTCTTTCGAGCTCTCTCATCTTATCAAATTTTGACTCCCTTCTCAACCGGAGTGCTGTCTGAAATCTTTCTTACCCCTTGTGCCATTCTTTCAATAGTTCCGAAGACAGTGTGTTGTTGATTTCATCAAGCATACTCTCATCTTGTCAAGTTCTTATTCAATTCCTTTTCTTTTCAGTCGCAGTGCTGTCCAAATTACATCATTCTTATTCCTTCTCTATCTTGTTTTACCGAAGTGTTGTCGTAATTGATCCTTATCGTTCCTTGTGCATCTCATTCTACCGGAGTGTTTGCATGTACTTCTTGTCCATTGCAATCCTTTTTTGTTGTCTTTCAACCTACAAGGTTCTCGTAATGTTCCTTGTTCCTCTTTTCCTAACGGAGTGCTTTCAACTTCGTTCATCTCCGTTGTATTCTTTATTTCAAGTTGTTCAACCTCTCAAGGTTCTTTGGTTTCACTCGTTTGTCAAAGAAGCAACTTAGTTTCACTGCTGCTCTTTCTCTTCCTTTTCCTCCCTCCGGTGCCATCCTAGATCTCGGGACAAGATCCTCTCGTAGTGGTGGAGTGTTGTGACGCCCCGAGACCGATGCGCCAGGTGTCTTCCAGTTATTCACCGTCGTTGCCATGTCATTTGCTTGCGTGTTGCATCTTGTCATGTCATCATGTGCATTGCATCATCCTGTTTTCAAAACCTGCATCCGTCCGGGTTTCCCCCAGGTCTTTCTGTTGTCCGTTCTGAGCCCAGACACACTTGCACGCGCCCGCGGCATGTCCGAAATATTATTTTATAAGTGGCTGGAAAATGTTCTCGGTTTGGGTTGAAAGTTGGCGTGCGGTCTTATTATAGTGTAGATAGACCGCCTATCAAGTTTCATCGCATTCGGAGTTCGTTTGATAGCCCAACCGTTAAACTATAGCGGCATTATAGCTGGTCTAACGTCAGACGTTTTCGGTCTCCGGAAACAGTCGCCGGGGCAATCTCTCTTCTCTTCTCTCAGCTCGAGACCGTATATACAGTCCACTACTCACCGCCAGGCCCTAGCTAACCTCTCTCGTCAGCCCGCGACCCTCCTCGTGCGCGTGCCCGAAAGCTGTCCCGGACCCGACTCGGGCTGTCGCTACCGTTGTGTCCGGATCATCCCCGAACATCTACAAAACGTCCCCGTTTTCTTATTTGGACTCCCTAGCTATTTTATTCGCGATCGTCCGATTGCGATTGGAGGGATGAGATATCCTCTACCCTAATCCCTTTGCAATATAAATAGTGGGCAACCCTAGAAATTAGGGATCTTGTCCCACCCATTTCGTGTTCACGCGCCGCCATCCTCCTTGGATCCCGCATCGCCTCCCCTGGTCTCCTCCTCGTTATCCCCATCGAACCAATCCCATAGCGCCCCACCTTCTCCCTCGGGATCCCTCCCGATCCCCTCGAATCCTCCAACCAAACACCACCACCCACTCCAGATCGAGAGAAGCTCGATCTCGACCTCTCTCCCGACCAGTGCCTCCCCTCATGTCCGGCTCATGTGGGAGCTCGTCGTCGCCAGCCACCCAAACAACAACAGCAGCCCCATCGCCGGCTGACCGAACCAGCAGGTGGGCACTATCCCCGTCCTCCTCCTTCTCCCCTCGTTCCCTTCTTCTCTTCCCCCCTCAAGTTCTGTTGAACAGGTGCTACTTCTTCTGCAGAGCCCACGCCATGGCTGTCCTCTTCTTCAGGTCAAGGTGCCGGCCACCGGATTCGGTCTGTGACGCCCCCGATTTGACCGTACACTAATCATGCACGCAAATGTGTACGATCAAGATCAAGGACTCACGGGAAGATATCACAACACAACTCTACAAATAAAATAAGTCATACAAGCATCATATTACAAGCCAGGGGCCTCGAGGGCTCGAATACAAGAGCTCGATCATAGACGAGTCAGCGGAAGCAACAATATCTGAGTACAGACATAAGTTAAACAAGTATGCCTTAAGAAGGCTAGCACAAACGGGGATACAGATCGAAAGAGGCGCAGGCCTCTTGCCTGGGATCCTCCTAACTACTCCTGGTCGTCGTCAGCGGGCAGCACGTAGTAGTAGGCACCTCCGGTGTAGTAGGAGTCGTCGTCGACGGTGGCGTCTGGCTCCTGGACTCCAACATCTGGTTGCGACAACCAGGAAGAAAGGAAAGGGGGAAAAAGGGGGAGAAAGCAACCGTGAGTACTCATCCAAAGTACTCGCAAGCAAGGAGCTACACTACATATGTATGCATTGGTATCAACTGGAATAAGGCTATTATATGTGGGCTGGACTGCAAAAAGCCGGAATAAGAGGGGGATAACTAATCCTTTCGAAGACTACGCTTCTGGCAGCCTCCGCCTTGCAGCATGTAGAAGAGAGTAGACTGAAGTCCTCCAAGCAGCATCGTATAGCATAATCCTAACCGATGATCCTCCCCTCGTCGCCCTGTGAGAGAGCGACCACCGGTTGTATCTGGCACTTGGAAGGGTGTGTTTTATTAAGTATCCGGTTCTAGTTGTCATAAGGTCAAGGTACAACTCCAAGTCGTCCTGTTACCGAAGATCACGGCTATTCGAATAGATTAACTTCCCTGCAGGGGTGCACCACATACCCCAACACGCTCGATCCCATTTGGCCGGACACACTTTCCTGGGTCATGCCCGGCCTCGGAAGATCAACACGTCGCAGCCCCACCTAGACCAACAGAGAGGTCAGCACGCCGGTCTAAACCTAAGCGCCCAGGGGTCTGGGCCCATCGCCCTTAGCACACCTGCACGTTGCGTGGGCGGCCGGAAGCAGACCTAGCCTAGTGGCGTTCCAGTCCAATCCAGCGCGCGCCGCTCCGTCGCTGACGTCAAGAAGGCTTCGGCTGATACCACGACGCCGGGATACCCATAACTACTCCCGCGTAGATGGTTAGTGCGTATAGACCAAATGGCCAAACTCAGATCAAATACCCAGATCTCGTTAAGCGTGTTAAGTATCCGCGAACGCCAACCAGGGCCAGGCCCACCTCTCTCCTAGGTGGTCGGAACCTGCCCTGTCGCTCCGCCTCAAAGATCCACACAGAGGGCCGTTGGGACAAAGGTCCTTTCAGCCCCCAATCCGTGAATCACTCGCGGGTGCTCCACAAGCCGACCCGTCTTTAGTCACCACATGTATCATGTAGAAAGTATATAGTAATATACCCGTGATCACCTCCCGAGTGATCACGGCCCAGTAGTATAGCATGGCAGACGGACAAGAGTGTAGGGCCACTGATGGAACACTAGCATTCTATACTAAGCAGTAGGATAGCAGGTAATGGTAACAACAGTAGTAACAAGGACAGGCTATGCATCAGGATAGGAATAACGGAAAGCAGTAACATGCTACACTATTCTAATGCAAGCAGTAAAGAGGAGAGTAGGCGATATCTGGTGATCAAGGGGGGGGCTTGCCTGGTTGCTCTGGCAAGAGAGAGGGGTCGTCAACAGCGTAGTCGGTCGGGGCCCCAGCAGCGACGTCGGTCTCGTGGTCTACCGGAGAGAAGAGGGGGAAGAAACAATAAATATTTAAGCAAACAGATGCATAGCGATGCATGACATGTCAAGTTACGACGTTAGAGGTGCCCCAACGCGGTAGTAGGTGATACCGATGAAGGGGGATAACATCCGGGAAAGTATCCCCGGTGTTTCGCGTTTTCGGACCGGTGTAATAGAGGGGGAAAGTTGCGTGTTCGCTATGCTAGGGATGCGTGGCGGATAAACGGGCTGCGTATCCGAATTCGTCTCGTCGTTCTGAGCAACTTTCATGTACAAAGTTTTTCCATCCGATTTACGGTTTATTTTATATTAATTTTAAAAGATTTAAATCATTTTTTTGGATTTATTATTTAATTTAACCAACATTATCCAGAATAGTGCCCGCTGACATCAGCATGACGTCAGCAGTCAACTGACGTGTGGGTCCCGATCGTCATTGACTGTTTAGTCTAATTAATGTTTAACTAATCTAATTACTGTTTAATTAAACTAATTAGTTAATTAGGTTAATCTAATTATGATTAATTAACTTAATTAATTCCTTAATTAATTAATTAATTTAATTATTATTTATTTATTTAATTATTTTTATTAATATATATTTTTAAACGTTTCTGGGGCTGGGGCCCCCATGTCAGTGGCCTAGAGGGGCCATAGCGGGCGTGGGTTCACAGGCGTCGGGCGCCGGGTGCGGGCGCACCCGAGCGGGCGCTCGCCCGCAGGGCGGGACGAGGCCGCCGGGGCACCGACGGCGGGACACGCCGGCGCGGCCAGCCGGGGCCACGGCGGGCGGAGGCGAGGGGTGGCGCTGGTGCGGCCAGTGGCGCGGTGGCGCGGCCGTGGGAGGAGGAGAGGGCGGAGACTAGGCGTGGCGAGGCACGGTGCCATGGGGCGCCGGCCGGAGCAGCAGGGGGGCAGGCGGTGAGGGGAGGCGGCGCAGAGGGGCGAGGCCACCGGCGACGGGGCGCTGCAGTGGTGGTGGCCGCACCGCCGCAGCACAGCAGCTGCTGCTGCACCTCGTGGCGGGGCACGGCCAAGAACGGCAAGGGGCGACGGTGTGGCCGACGCGGTGGTGCGCGTGCGCACGGTCGGCCTCGAGCAGAGGCAGGGAAGGAGGAGGACGAAGCCGTGGCCTCACCGGGATTCGTAGGGACGGGACAGCGGGGGTTGAGGAGGAGGACGGTGACGAGCGGCGTAGGGGATGCAGGCCGGCGGGGAGGAGGATGCAGTCCGGTGGGGGGGTCCGGCGATGGTGATGAGGTGGCGGGGCTGCGCCGGAATGGCGTCAGGGGCACGGGGCCGGGCCCTTGAGCGAGGGCAGGCGGCGACGGCGGGGGTTGGCGTGGCGGCGACGGAAGGGGGGGCCCCTTCCGGTCCAGGAAAGGGGGAGGGGGTGAGGACGACGGCGAGCGACGGGCGGGGCGGCGCCGGTGATGCGTCGGGGAGGCGGCGATGGGTTCGGGCCCGATCCCGATTGGATCGGGGGGAGTGGGGGCGAGAGGAGAGGTGGGGAGTGGGGGGGTGAGTGGGGCGACGGGGTGGGGTTAGGGTTTCGGGGGTGTGGGGTTATGGGGGGGGTGGCCGGCTGGGCCTTTGCCCAGTTGGGCCGGTGGTGGCCTGGCCGGCTGGGCCGTCTGGCCTAGTGGGGGGGGGGCCTTTTATATTTTTTTGTTTGTTTTCTGTTTTTTTTTATCTTTTCTGTTTGATCCATTTTAAGTATTTAGGTCTTTTATAAAGGCATGGATCCCACACCATAAATTCCTAGGCATTTATTTGCACACCCCGAACATTTTTGTTTTAAATTTTGAAAAGTTTTATCCCCTGGTTGATTTTGAATTTGAATTTGAATCAGTTTCGAACTAACACGAGATTAGGAACAGTAACCGAGGTGACGTGGCATCATTAGCAGAGGTTCACTGTAGCTTAATTATCCGGGCGTTACACGGTCCCTCTCGGCAACCTCTCCGTCCTAGCCTCCTCCGTCACACCGGCGAGCGTTACACCAGAGCACCGCAGGTCGCCTCGTGCGCCACCGCCATCAGGCCGGACCTCCCCTCATCGACCTCCCCTGCTTCTTCTCGTCTGTGCGTGCGTGCGTTGACCGCTGCCCCGAGTGGCCGCACCATTCTCCCTCTCGCTCGCACCGCGTGGGCCTCGCCAAGTCCAAAAGGCGTTCCAGCCCTGCGTCCCCTGAAGACGCCACGCCAAGCTCACCTGCATCCACCTCGCCCTTGCAAGCACGACTGCCGGAGCACCACCTCGCCGGAGAACATCGTCACGCACCTCGATCCGCCCGTCCCTGCCGTTTCCGTCGATGGCCTCCTCCCAAGCCGGCGCCGCCAGCTGCTTCCCCGTTGGAGCTTGTCCGCCTCGCCTCCATCCGTCGCTGCCGCCTCGGCCTCGGACCTGCCGGGTCCCGTGCCCCTCGCCGCTCCCTGCTGACTTCGCCGGAGCCGCGCCTCCCCTTGCCTGAGAGCGCCGGCCATCTCCCTCGCCGGAGTCGCGTCCTGTTTCTGGTCGAGCAGTGCCTCCTCTGCCTCTGTTCGAGAGGAGATGCTGCAGACGCGCCCGATCGCTCGCGTTGACCGCGACCTGCCTTTCTCTTTTGCCTCCTGGGCCACCAGGAACCTCCCCAACCCGGCCTGCTTCGGCCTCCCTCCACCACCGGCCCGACCTGGCCCTCTGGTGAGAAGCCCAGTCCACCTGAGATGCAGCCCAGTTACTGTTTTTTTACAGATCTGCGATTTTAGTTATTATTCCAGTAAAACAGTTTTGCAGAAAAGCCCTTGTTCTTCATGCATATAATAACTTAATAATCGTGCATCGGTTTAAAACAATTTATATATGAAATATGCTTAGTTTTTCATCTAGTTTCATAATAAGTCATTTTCATCCATGTTTAAAATGCTTAAAATGTTGTTTGCTTAAATTTGCTTAAATAACTTGCTAAAATGCTTTATTCCATAACTAAATAACCGTAGCTCCAAACCTAACAAACTTTATATGTAAATGGGGTAGAATTTTGCCTAGTTTAACATGGTGGCCTTACTTTGCATGTTTAACAACTCTAAAATTGTGTTTAGGGCAGAACATTACCAAACCTTATATATGCATATGAGGATTTTTTCGGACTTGTTGCTTGTTGTTCCGGCCTCATTTAATATTGCCTAGATAGGTAGTTTTAATATGCTTCATCTCTTGCCATGTTTAACAACATTTAATATTGTTGGGTACATCAACAAGAGAGAACTAAATAAGTCATGTGGTGTTTTCTTCAATATGCAAGCTCCATTTAATTTGTAGGTTTGTTTGTGCATTTTGCCATGCCATGCCTCATTACATCGGACATGCATCATACTTGGTTGCGCATCATGCCATGTCTATGTGGTGGTTGTTTACTATGTTGTTTGCTTCTTTCCGGTGTTGCTTCTTCGGGTTGGTTCCGATAACGTCGCGTTTGTGAGGATTCGTTCGACTACGTCCGTTTGTCTTCTTCATGGACTCGTTCTTCTTCCTTGCGGGATCTCAGGCAAGATGACCATACCCTCGAAATCATTTCTATCTTTGCTTGCTAGTTGCTCGCTCTTTTGCTATGCCTGTGCTGCAATACCTACCACTTGCTTATCATGCCCCCCATATTGTTAAGCCAAGCCTCTAACCCACCTTGTCCTAGCAAACCATTGTTTGGCTATGTTACCGCTTTGCTCAGCCCCTCTTATAGCGTTGTTAGTTGCAGGTGAAGATTGGAGTTGTTCCTTGTTTGGAACATGGATATCTTGTTGGGATATCACAATATCTCTTATTTAATTAATGCACCTATATACTTGGTAAAGGGTGGAAGGCTCGGCCGTATGCCTGGTGTTTTGTTCCACTCTTGCCACCCTAGTTTCCGTCATATCGGTGTTATGTTCCCGGATTTTGCGTTCCTTACACGGTTGGGTTATAATGGGAACCCCTTGAGAGTTTGCTTTGAATAAAACTCCTCCAGCAAGGCCCAACCTTGGTTTTACCATTCGCCACCTAGCCTTTTTCCCTTGGGAGTCGCGCATCCCGAGGGTCATCTTTATTTTAACCCCCCGCACCAGTGCTTGTCTAAGTGTTGGTCCAAACTAGAGCCCCTTGCAGCGCCACCTCGGGAAAACTCGAGGGCTGGTTTTCGTTGTACGGATTGCTTATCTGGTGTGCCCTAAGAACGAGATATGTGCAGCTCCTATCGGGATGTCGGCGCATCGGGCGGTCTTGCTGGACTTGTTTTACCATTGTCGAGGATGTCTTGTAACCGGGATTCCGAGTCTGATCGGGTTGTCTTGGGAGAAGGAATATCCTTTGTTGACCGTGAGGACTTGTGATGGGCTAAGTTGGGACACCCCTGCAGGGATTTGAACTTTCGAAAGTCGTGCCCGCGGTTATGGGCAGATGGGAATTTGTTAATGTCCGGTTGTAGATAATCTGAAACTTAACTTAATTAAGATGCATCAACCGTGTGTGTAACCGTGATGGTCTCTTCTCGGTGGAGTCCGGGAAGTGAACACGGTGTTGGAGTAATGCTTGACGTAGGTTGTTCTAGGATCACTTCTTGATCATAGTTGTTCGATCGTGCTTTTGCCTTCTCTTCTCGCTCTCATTTGCGTATGTTAGCCACCATATATGCTAGTCGCTTACTGCAGCTCCACATCATACCTTTACCTTACCCATAAGCTTAAATAGTCTTGATCGCGAGGGTGTGAGATTGCTGAGTCCCCGTGACTCACAGATACTTCCAAAACCAGTTTGCAGGTGTCGACGATACCCTGCAGGTGACGCAACTGAGCTCAGGAGATCCTCGATGAAGATCGTCTTCGTTATGTTGTTCCGTTTCCATTTGATCAGTAGCGGAGCCCAGTTGGGACGATCGGGGATCTGTGTAGCATTTGGGGTAGTCTTCTTTTATTTTGGTTCTGTAGTCGGACCTTGATTGTATCTGGATGATGTAATGCTTTATTCATGTATTGTGTGAAGTGGCGATTGTAAGCCAACTATGTATCTCTTTCCCTTATGTATTACATGGGTTGTGTGAAGATTACCTCACTTGCGACATTGCTTTCAATGCGGTTATGCCTCTAAGTCGTGCTTCGACACGTGGGAGATATAGCCGCATCCAAGAGCATTACACTCTCTCTTTCCTTCTTTCTTCTCTCCTACTCCAGAAAGGAAAATGGGAATCTTACTAGAACTTGGGAGTCCTAGTAGGACTCACCACACTTGGCGCGCCCCCTATAGGGTCGGCCTTCTCCTCCTCCCTCCTTTATATACAGGGGCAGGGGGGCACCCCATAGACACACAAGTTGATCAGTTGATCTTTTAGCCGTGTGCGGTGCCCCCCTCCACCATAATCCACGTCGGTCATATCGTAGCAGTGCTTAGGCGAAGCCCTGCATCGGTAGTATCATCATCATTGTCATCACGCCGTCGTGTTGATGGAACTCTCCCTCGAAGCTCTGCTGGATCGGAGTTCATGGGACGTCACCGAGCTGAACGTGTGCTGAACTCGGAGGTGCCGTGCATTCGGTACTTGGATCGGTCGGATCGTGAAGATGTACGACTACATCAACCGCGTTCTCATAACATTTCTTCTTACGGTCTACGAGGGTACATGGATGAAACTCTGCCCTCTCGTTGCTATGCATCACCATGATCTTCTGTGTGCGTAGGAATTTTTTTGAAATTACTACGTTCCCCAATAGTGGTATCAAAGCCAGGTTTATGCATAGATGTTATATGCATGAGTAGAACACAAAGGAGTTGTGGGCGTGGATATATACATATTGCTTGCCGTCACTAGTTGATTCTTGATTCAGCGTCATTGTTGGATGAAGCGGCCCAGACCGACATTACACGTATGCTTACACGAGACTGGTTCTACCGACGTGCTTCGCACACAGGTGGCTAGTGGGTGTCTGTTTCTCCAACTTTAGTTGAATCGGATTCAATGAACATGGTTCTTTCTGAAGATCAAAAAGCAATCACTATACCGCATTGTGGTTTTTAATGCGTAGGTAAGAACGGTTCTTGCTCAGCCCGTAGCAGCCACGTAAAACTTGCAACAACAAAGTAGAGGACGTCTAACTTGTTTTTGCAGGGCTTGTTGTGATGTGATATGGTCAAGACGTGATGAGATATAAGTTGTTGTATGAGATGATCATGTTTTGTTGTAGTTATCGGCAACTGGCAGAAGCCTTATGGTTGTCTCTTTATTGCATAAGATGCAAGCGCCAAATAATTGCTTTACTTTATCGCTACGCGATAGCAATTGCAAGAGCAATAGTTGGCAAGACGACCATGTGATGACACGTTGATAGAGATCAAGATGATGGAGATCATGGTGTCATGCCGGTGACGATAGAGATCATGACGGTACCGTGGAGATGGAGATCAAAGGCGCAAGATGATCATGGCCATATCATGTCACATATTTTGATTGCATGTGATGTTTATCCTTTATGCATCTTATTTTGCTTAGTTCGGCGGTAGCATTATAAGATGATATCTCACTAAATTTCAAGGTATAAGTGTTCTCCCTGAGTATGCACCGTTGCGACAGTTCGTCGTGCCGAGACACCACGTGATGATCGGGTGTGATAAGCTCTACGTTCACATACAACGGGTGCAAGCCAGTTTTGCACACGCAGAATACTCGGGTTAAACTTGACGAGCCTAGCATATGCAGATATGGCCTCGGAACACTGGAGACCGAAAGGTCGAGCATGAATCATATAGTAGATATGATCAACATAGTGATGTTCACCATTGAAAACTACTCCATCTCACGTGTATGATCGGACATGGTTTAGTTGATTGGATCACGTGATCATTTAGATGACTAGAGGGATGTCTATCTAAGTGGAGTTCTTAAGTAATATGATTAATTGAACTTTAATTTATCATGAACTTAGTCATGATAGTATTTGCATAAGTATGTTGTAGATCAATAGCTCGCGATGTAGCTCCCCGTTTATTTTTGATATGTTCCTAGAGAAAAACTATGTTGAAAGATGATAGTAGCAATGATGCGGACTAGGTCCGTGATCTGAGTATTATCCTCATTTCTGCACAGAAGAATAACGTCCTTGATGCACCGCTATGTGACAGACCTATTGCAGGAGTAGATGCAGACGTTATGAATGTTTGAGAAGCTCGATATGATGACTACTTGATAGTTTAGTGCACCATGCTTTACGGCTTAGAACCGGGAATTAAAAATGTTTTGAACGCCATGGAGCATATAAGATGTTCCAAGAGTTGAAATTGGTATCTCATACTCATGCCCGTGTCAAGAGGTATGAGACCCCTGACAGTACTTTGCCTACAAGATGGAGGAGAATAGCTCAACAAAGTGAGCATGTGCTCAGAATGTCTGAGTACTACAATCACTTGAATCAAGTGGGAGTTAATCTTCCCGATAAGATAGTGATTGACAGAGTTCTCTAGTCACTATCACCAAGTTACTAGAACTTCGTGATGAACTATAATATGCAAGGGATAATGAAACGATTCCCAAAGCTCTTCGCGAATGCTGAAATCAGCGAAGGTAGAAATCAAGAAAAGCATCAAGTGTTGATTGAACAAGACCACTAGTTTCAAGTAAAAGGGCAAGGTAAAGAAAGGGAACTTCAAGAAAGAATGGCAAGCAAGTGCCACTCCCATGAAGAAGCCCAAAGCTAGACCCAAGCCTGAAACTGAGTGCTTCTACTGCAAAGGAAATGGTCACTGGAAGTGGAACTGCCCTAGATACTTGGCGGATAAGAAGGATGGCAAAGTGAACAAAGGTATATTTGATACATGTTATTGATGTGTACTTTACTAGTGTTTATAGCAAACCCCTCGATTTGATGTAGTTCAGTTGCTAAGAGTAGTAACTCGAAACGGGAGTTGCAAAATAAACAAAGACTAGTGAATGAGGACGATGTGTGTTGGAAATGATTCCAAGGTTGATAAGATCACCATCGCACACTCCCTTTACCTTCGGGATTAGGTGAACCTAAAATAAATGTTATTTGGTGTTTGCGTTGAGCATAATATGATTGGATCATGTTTATTGCAATACGGTTATCATTTAAGTCAAAGAATAATTGTTATTCTGTTTACATGAATAAAACCTTCTGAGGTCATACACCAAGTGAATGGTTTATTGAATCTCAAGTATGATACACATATTCATAATATTGAAGCAAAGATGCAAAGTTAATAATGATAGTGCAACCTAATTGTGGCACTGCCGTTTAGGTCATATTGGTGTAAGCGCATGAAGAAACTCCATGCTGATTGGACTTTGAATCAATCTTTGATGCTTGCGAACCATGCCTCATGGGCAAGATGACTAAGACTCCGTTCTCCAGAACAATGGAGCGAGCAACTGACTTATTGGAAATAATACATACTGATGTATGCGATCCGATAAGTGTTGAGGCTCGCGGCGGGTATCGTTATTTTCCGACCTTCATAGATGATTTGAGCAGATATGGGTATATCTACTTAATGAAACATAAGTCTGAAACATTTGAAAAGTTCAAAGAATTCCAGAGTGAAGTGGAAAATCATCATAACAAGAAAATGAAGTTTCTACGATCTAATCGTGGAGGCGAATATTTGAGTTACGAGTTTGGTCTTCATTTGAAACAATGTGGAATAGTTTCGCAACTCACGCCACTTGGAACACCACAGCATAATGGTGTGTCTGAACGTTGTAATCATACTTTATTGGATATGGTTGGATCTATGATGTCTCTTACCGATTTACCACTATCGTTTTGGGGTTATGCATTAGAGACAGCTGCATTCACGTTAAATAGGGCACCATCTAAATCTGTTGAGACGACACCGTATGAACTATGGTTTGGCAAGAAACCTAAGCTGTCATCTCTTAAAGTTTGGAGTTGCGATTCTTATGTGAAAAAGTTTCAACCTGATAAGCTCGAACCCAAATCAGAGAAATGTGTCTTCATAGGATACCCAAAGGAGAAACTGGTTGGGTACACCTTCTATCACAGATCCGAAGGCAAGATATTTGTTGCTAAGAATGGATCCTTTCTAGAGAAGGAGTTTCTCTCGAAAGAAGTTAGTGGGAGGAATGTAGAACTTGATGAGGTAATTGTACCTTCTCCCGAATTGGAAAGTAGTTCAACACAGAAATCAGTTCCAGTGATTCCTACACCATTAGTGAGGAAGCTAATGATGATGATCATGAAACTTCAGATCAAGTTACTACCGAACCTAGGAAGCTAATGATGATGATCATGAAACTTCAGATCAAGTTACTACCGAACCTGGTAGGACAACCAGAGTATGGTCTGCACCAGAGTGGTATGGTAATCCTTTCTCGAAGTCATGTTACTAGACCATAACGAACCTACGAACTATGAGGAAGCGATGATGAGCCCAGATTCCATGAAATGGCTTGAGGCCATGAAATCTGAGATGGGATCCATGTATGAGAACATAGTATGGACTTTGATTGACTTGCCCGATGATCAGTGAGTCATTAAGAATAAATGGATCTTCAAGAGGAAGACAGACGCTGATAGTAATGTTACTATCTACAAAGCTAGACTTGCCGAAAAGGGTTTTTGACAAAGTTCAAGGTGTTGACTACGATGAGATTTTCTCACTTGTAGCGATGCTTAAGTCTGTCCAAATCATGCTAGCAAATTGCCACATTTTATGAAATCTGGCAAATGGATGTCAAAACTACATTCCTTAATGGATTTCTTAAAGAAGAGTTGTATATGATGCAACCAGAAGGTTTTGTCGATCGTAAAGGTGCTAACAAAAATGTGCAAGCTCCAGCGATCCATCTATGGACTGGTGCAAGCATCTCAAAGTTGGCATATATGCTTTCATGAGTTGATCAAAGCATATGGTTCTATACAGACTTGCGGTGAAGCCTGTATTTACAAGAAAGTGAGTGGGAGCACTACAACATTTCTGATAAGTATATGTGAATGACATATTGTTGATCGGAAATAATGTAGAATTTTCTGGAAAGCATAAAGGAGTGTTTGAAAAGAGTTTTCCAAAGAAAGACCTCGATGAAGCTGCTTACACATTGAGCATCAAGATCTATAGAGATAGATCAAGACACTTGATAAGTTTCTTCAATGAGTACATACCTTGACAAGATTTTCAAGTAGTTCAAAATGGAACAGTCAAAGAAGGAGTTCTTACCTATGTTGCAAGGTGTGAAGTTGAGTAAAGACTCAAAACCCGACCATAGCCGAAAATAGAAAGAGAATGAAAAGTCATTCCCTATGCCTAATCATAGGTTCTATAAAGTATGCTATGCTATTACCAGTCCTATTGTATACCTTAGCATGATTCTGGCAAGGGATTACATAGTGATCTAGGAGCAAGTCACTGGATAGCGGTCAAAATTATCCTTAGAGGACTAAGGAAATATTTCTCGGTTATGGAGGTGATAAAAAGTTCATCGTAAAGAGTTACGTCTATGCAAGCTTTTTACATCAATCTTGATGACTCTAAGTCTCGATCTGGATACATATTGAAAGTGGGAGCAATTAGCTAGAATAGCTACGTGTAGAGCATTGTAGACATAGAAATTTGCGAAATACATACGGATCTAAAATGTTGCAGACCCATAGACTAAACTTCTCTCACAAGCAAAACATGATCACTCTTTGGGTGTTAATCACATAGCGATGTGAACTAGATTATTGACTCTAGTAAACCCTTTGGGTATTAGTCACATGGAGATGTGAACTAATCACATAAAGATGTGAACTAGATTATTGACTCTAGAGAAGTGGGAGACTGAAGGAAATATGCCCTAGAGGCAATAATAAAGTTATTATTTATTTCCTTATATCATGATAAATGTTTATTAGTCATGCTAGAATTGTATTAACCGGAAACTTAGTACATGTGTGAATACATAGACAAACAGAGTGTCACTAGTATGCCTCTACTTGACTAGCTCGTTGAATCAAAGATGGTTAAGTTTCCTAATAGACATGAGTTGTCATTTGATTAACGATCACATCATTAGAGAATGATGTGATTGACTTGAACCATTCTAGCTTAGCATTTGATTGTTAGTATTGCTATGCTTTCTTCATGACTTATACATGTTCCTCATGGACTATGAGATTATGCAACTCCCGAATACCGGAGGAACAATTTGTGCTACCCAATGTCACAATAACCGGGTGATTATAAAGGTGCTCTACAGGTGTCTCCGATGGTACTTGTTGAATTGGCATAGATCGAGATTAGGATTTGTCACTCCGATTGTCGGAGAGTATCTCTGGGCCCTCTCGGCAATGCACATCACTATAAGCCTTGCAAGCAATGTGACTAATGAGTTAGTTGCGGGATGATGCATTACAGAACGAGTAAAGAGACTTGCCGGTAATGAGATTGAACTAGGTATTGAGATACCGACGATCGAATCTCGGGCCAGTAACATACTATGACAAAGGGAACAACTTATGTTGTATATGGTTTGACCGATAAAGATCTTCGTAGAATATGTAGGAACCAATATGAGCATCCAGGTTCCGCTATTGGTAATGACCGGAGATGAGTCTCGGTCATGTCTACATAGTTCTCGAACCCGTAGGGTCCGCACGCTTAACGTTCTGTGACGATTTTATGAGTTATGTGATTGATACCGAAGTGTTCGAGTCCCGGATGAGATCGACATGACGAGGAGTCTCGAAATGGTCGAGATGTAAAGATCGATATATTGGAAGGCTATATTCGTACATCGGAAAGGTTCTAGTGATTCGGGTATTTTTCGGAGTACCGGAGAGTTACGGGAATTCGCCGGGAGAAGTATTGGGCCTTATTGGGCCATACGGGAATAGAGGAGGTAGGATAAAGGGAAGGAGGCGCGCCCCCCATGGGTCTGAATCTGACTAGGGGAAAGGGGGCGGCGCCCCCTTGCCCTTTCCTACTCCCTCTCTCTTTCGTTCTTTCTTCTCTCCTACTCCGGAAAGGAAAAGGGGAATCCTACTAGGACTTGGTAGTCCTAGTAGGACTCCCCACACTTGGCGCGCCCCCTCTAGGGCCGGCCTCCTCCTCCTCCCTCCTTTATATATGGGGACAGGGGGGCACCTTATGGACACACAAGTTGACCAGTTGATCTTTTAGCCGTGTGCGGTGGCCTCCTCCACCATAATCCACCTCGGTCATATCGTAGCGGTGCTTAGGCGAAGCCCTGCATCGGTAGCATCATCATCATCGTCATCACGCCATCGTGTTGACATGTTGGGTTCTATGGTAGGTTGCATCGACTGCAAATTAAAATTTTCCTACGCGCAGAACAACCAAGAACATGCTACGGGAGATGGATCACAATTTGTTACCACTAGACGCGCAGTGCTGTGTAGTGGAAGAAGAGTTGGGGCAGCGCGTCCGCGTGGATTGTCTCCTCCTTGTCCGATCTCCCTCGTATAGCCGGTAGTCGGTTCCCACCTATAGGTTCGCCGGAGTGGCGCAAGTGCACCGCCTCTAATGGTATCCGCGCGTGCAAGAGGAACGTCGTGCGGCGGACTGCTAGGTCCGATCACACAACCGACAGCGAGTGGAGGTGCCTATTCGCGACACATGCAAACCCTAGTGACAGCGCCGAAGCGATCAAATCGAGTGAGTGTGCGGCACCTCCACTTTATATAGGCGTCCGTCGCGGGCTCAACACTTGGGCCTCGCATGGACCCTAAAGCCCATAAGTCTACTCGACCACAATTCGAATACAGCTCGGATCACCTCCGACCAGTGTCCTCGGATCCGACCTCGTAGGTTCCTTCCCTTAAGCGCGCGACCCCTTAGGTTCAAGCCGGCTTGGTCGCATTTCGGATCACCTCCGAACTGCACAGTTGGTAGCAGCCTCTAGCAAGGCATGCCAAACACCAAACAGACTATGAAGATGGTTAGGAGAACCTGTACATCATACTTTCATTCCTTTTGCCACATGATATATGTTGTCGAGCTCAAGGCGAGTCTGTCATCCTTGTGCTAACCCGACCTCTTTCTCGTTCAAGTGATGCTGATCACAAACCGGATTATCTCATAGTCCCTGTCGCATGGCCATGCTTATCCTGGTCGGATCACACGAGGGGCCAAGAGTATATCTCCCCTTATCGGAGGGGCAAATCCCATCTTGCTCGACCATGTCTCAAAGCATGGATCTGGACAAGCCCGAAACCTACCTTTGTAACTACCTAGTCATGGAGTAGCGTTTGGTTAGCCCAAAGCAAGTATGTTACCATCCTGAGTACATGCACCAGCTCAAGTCTTAGGACATAGAACGTATGTTGTACTAGAGACTCACAGATGACATATCGCTGCGTCTCATAGTTGGGCATGTCCGACTCGGACCTTGTCTCAACTCGGATCCGACTATGTCGAATCCGAACAGATCCTTCCAAGTCCATATTATCCGGTTAGCATCCAATGCTCCATGGCTAGTGAGACCAAGCCATCGACCGTGTCATATGCTAGTCTAGTTGGCTGCGCGTCCACACAACCCTTTTTACTAGGGACCTTTTAGGACAGTCATCATACAATGCATAGTCCCACAAACAAGTCACGTACTTGCTGATACACATCATTGATAATGTCCAAGGACTATCTTTATTCATAAACACATAGGAAATATCATCATACATGATTGCCTCTAGGGCATATCTCCAACAGTCTCCCACTTGCACTAGAGTCAATCAAATAGACATCGAATGCCCATAGCTCTAATGTGCCCCTCATGCTTGGGTTGTGGAAGCGGCTTAGTCAACGGATCCGCAACATTTGCATCCGTGTGAATTTTGCATAACTCTACATCACCACTCTTTACGATCTTTCGTATCAAGTGATATTTCCGATCTATGTGTCTGACCTTGTGGTGATTCCTCGGCTCCTTGGCTTGTGTGATGGCACCAGAATTATCACAATAAAGGTCCAACGGTTTTAGCGAGGCTGGGAAAATACCAAGATCATCCAGAAAGTTCCAGATCCAAACACCTTCATTTGCAGCTTCACAAGCCGCAATGTATCCGGCTTCTGTAGTAGAATCGGCCATCGTATCTTGCTTGGAACTCATCCTGCTCACTGCTCCTCCGTTCATGACGTACACGAATCCGGACTGTGATCGACAATCATCTCTGTCAGTTTGGAAACTAGCATCGGCCTAACCCCTTACGACGAGCTCTTCCTCACCTCCATAAACTAGGAACATCTCTGTAGTCCTTTTCAGGTACATCAAAATAGTCTTTACCGCTGCCCAGTGACTCTCACCTGGGTTGGCCTGGTATCTACTTGTTAGGTTTGTTGCAAAAGCAACACCGGGCCGCGTACATATCATGGCATACATGATCGATCCGATTGCTGAGGCATATGGAATCTTACTTATCCTACTTCGCTCATCAGATTTCGAAGGACTCTGAGTCTCGCTTAGCCTTATACCATGTGAGAGTGGTAAGAACCCTTTCTTTGCCTCACTCATGTTGAACCGCTTCAACACTTTATCTATGTATGTGCTCTGGCTTAAGCCGAGCAGCCTCCTTGATCTATCTCTATAGATCTTAATGCCTAAAATGTACATTGCCTCACCAAGGTCCTTCATTGAAAACTTGCCATTCAATGACTCCTTGACCGAGTTCAGCATCGAAATATCATTTCCGATCAGTAGTATTGTCATCCACATACAAGATCAAAAACACTATCGAGATCCCACTTAACTTCTTGTATAAACAAGAGTCCTCTTCGCTTTTGATGAAGCCGAAACCAGTGATGACCTCATCAAAACGAATGTTCCAGCTCCGAGATGCTTGCCTCAACCCATAAATGGATCTCTTGAGCTTGCATACCTTACTAGTGCTAGTCGGATCGACAAAACCCTCGGGCTGTATCATATACACGTTCTCGGTTAAATTTCCATGAAGGAAAGCCGTCTTGACATCCATCTGCCATATCTCGTAATCGAAATATGCAGCTATAGCTAGTACGGTCCTCACCGACTTCAGCATCACTACCGGCGAGTAAGTCTCGTCATAGTCAATTCCTTGAACTTGTCCATAACCCTTAGCGACAAGCCGAGCTTTGTGGATCTGAACATTTCCATCCACATCGATTTTCTTCTTAAAGACCCATTTGCAACCAATGGCCGTTACGCCAGGCGGCG
Organism: Triticum urartu; assembly: GCF_003073215.2. NCBI lineage: Eukaryota > Viridiplantae > Streptophyta > Magnoliopsida > Poales > Poaceae > Triticum > Triticum urartu. The sequence goes on along the minus strand of NC_053028.1, from coordinate 488,241,116 downwards.
GATCAACCAAGTCCCAAACTTGATTCTCATCCATGGACTTTAACTCGGATCTCATGGCCTCCAGCCATGCCTCGGAATCTGGGCTCACCATCGCTTCCGCATATGTGACCGGCTCGTCGCTTTCTAGCAACAATACATTGCGCACTCTCCGCAATCTTTCCAACCTCCATGGTTCCGGTGCCGCTTCCACTACGGGTTCCCTGACTGACTCCGGTATGATCTCATCACCAGCCGAGTCGTCCCCGAGTGGTCCTCAAATTTCTTCGAGTCGGACCGTCCTCCCACTGGCCTCCCGATTGAGAAACTCTTTCTCAAGGAAAACCCTGTTCCGAGCAACAAACACTTTGTTCTCTTCCCGGTTGTAGAAGTTATATCCCAAGGTTTCCCTCAGATATCCCACGAATATGCATTTATCCGACTTGGGTGTAAGCTTGTCTGACATAAGTTTCTTGACAAATGCTTCACAACCCCAAATCTTTAGAAAAGACAAACTGGGATTCTTCTCGGTCCACATCTCATGTGGTGTCTTGTCTATGGATTTTGATGGTACCCTGTTAAGTGTGAAAGCTGCAGTTTCTAGAGCGTATCCCTAGAATGACAAGGGTAAATCCGACTTGCTCATCATAGATCGAACCATGTCCAACAAGGTGCAATTCCTCCGTTCTGATACACCAGTTCTCTGTGGCGTACCTGGAGGTGTGAGCTGAGGTACCATACCTCTGCTTTTCAGATGATCATCAAACTCCTGGCTCATGTACTCACCTCCACGATCAGATCGCAGAAGTTTTATAGTCTTGCCAAGCTGATTCTCCACGTCGTTTTGAAACTCTTTGAACTTTTCAAAAGTCTCTGATTTGTGCCTCATCAAATAGATATATCCATATCTACTCAAGTCGTCGGTAAAAGTCACAAAGTACTGATAGCCACCTCTGGCAGTTGTGCTCATTGGTCCACACACATCACTGTGTATTAGTTCCAACAGCTCGGATGCCCTCTCACAACTCTTTGTGAAAGGAGACTTAGTCATCTTGCCGAGCAAGCATGATTCGCATGTTTCGAACGACCCAAAGTCGATCGAAGTTAGGAGTCCATCATCATTGAGCTTCTTCATGCGTTTCAGACTAATGTGTCCAAGCCGGTAATGCCAGAAGTATGTCAGATTTATCTCATTGGGCTTATGCCTCTTGACATTCACGTTATAGACCGGTTCCTGTTCTAGATTCAATATAAATAACCCATCAACAATGGGTGCATAGCCGTGGAACATACCATTCAAATAAATCGAACAACCATTGTCCTTTAAATTGAATTCATAACCCTGACTCATCAAGCATGAGGCAGAAATAATGTTCCGACTAAGTGCAGGAATGTAATAACAATTATTCAATTCCAAAATAAATCCAGAAGGAAGCTGGAGCTGCATCGTGCCGACCTCCAACGCAGCAACTCTTGCTTTGTTGCCGACCCTGATGTTAATCTCCCCTTGTGCCACACGCCTAGTTCTTACCAGCCCCTACATCGAGTTGCAAATATGAACAACCGATCCGGTATCAAATACCCAAGAGCTACTACGTATGTCAGCAAGGTAAATGTCTATAACATATGCAACAAGTGTACCTTTGCATAAAGCAGCATTCCTGGCCTTCTTGCCATGCTCTGCAAGCCACTTGCTACAGTTCCTCTTCCAGTGACCAGTTTCCTTGCAATGATAGCAAATGGTCTTTGAGTCCAGTCCAGACTTCGGCGCAGCGGCGGAGGTTACCATCTCCGTGCCCTTTGCCTTAGCCTTCTTCTTAGACCAACTCTTCTTTAACTTAGCCGATTTCTGCACCATCAACACTTGATGCGTGCCTTTCTTAATATCATGCTCTGCCTCTTTGAGCATACCATGCAATTTAGTGAGCTTCTTATCCATGCCATGCATATGATAGTTTGAGATGAACGTCCCATAGCTGGGCGGAAGAGAACCCAGAACTGCATCAGTAGCCAGCTCATCCAAGAGCGGGAAGCCCAACCGATCCAAAGCTTGCACATATCCGATCATCTTGATCACATGCGGGCTCAGTGGATCACCTTCCTTCATCTTACAATCCATCAAGGATCGCTAGACGTTGAACCTTTCGGTCCTAGCCTGCACTTGAAACATGCTCTTGAGACTCTCGATCATATCGAAATCCCCAACGTCTTCAAAATGCTGCTGCAAATCGGGCTCCACACAAGCCAGCATGAGGCAGCTAATCTTGTTTGATTCATCAACGAGTTTCTGGTAGGCATTCTTGGTTGTGGTACTAGCATTATCGGCAGGTTCCTCTGGAAGCGGATCCTCTAGAACATGTTCCTTTTTATCATGCTTGAGAACAATTCTCAAATTTCTATACCAAGTAGTAAAGTTTGTTCCATTCAGTTTATCCTTTTCCAGAATTGATTTCAATGCAAAGTTGGGTTGAGCAGGTGGTGCCATTGATCTACAACATAAAATATGCAATCACTAAGCAATGTGTTTATGTAGAGTAATTCTAGCCTTAATCAGAAATACTCCCACTGAAGTCAGCATCCCTCCGCAAACTCTCACTGATTCAGGATCCGACTAGCACATGCGACTAGTGAGCTTTAGCATCACTGCTAGACAACATGCCTGTCCGGTAAGCAACTCCTTGCTAATCGTATCTCTATACGACTCCTGTCGGTCGGGTAGGTATCTCATACCCGGCTCCCGACCTCTTTTGCCACAAGGCCCAAAACCGTTTTGATAGCCTTGTCAAGTCAACCTAATGCAGTGCATGTCCGTGTCCGACACGAACCCTTCAGTTCAAGAACACCTAGCAGCACCCCAATTTTATGAGCCCACTACTAGACGTACTTGACGTGCGAAGGTGCAACATCGGGGATGACAATTCACTTGATATTCATAAGGGATCTTTCTACCATTCTAACATGCATAGAAAAACAAGGAGGCATAACAATCACAAATAAACACATATTGTGAAATAGTATGGCTCCTTCATGGATGTTCTTCCAGGTTGGCTCCAACTCCGATGACCATCTAGGAACTCCATCTTGTTTGTCACGCAGGGATGCCAAGCCATCAACCTGATCTCTATTATCCAACTACTACAACTAGTAATGAATTTTACATAGAGTCACAGGTCGACACGCAGGTCGTTATACAATATAATGACAACACTTTGGCTCCTGCCAGATGACAAACATGACACGCAAGCCATGTATAATTTACACACATGCATCACATACACATGAGCCATACTATTCACATCAAACCCTGCAAAACAAAGTTATGCATAGAATCACATTCTACCGGTTTGAGTGATGGTGTACGAAATACAAGGCGCTACCAATTCGGATTTATGTTTCACTGTTAACCCCGATGGCGGATAACCGACCGGTAGGGGTAGATCGTGTCACGACCTCATCGATCCCAATCAACAGAAAACACAGCCACATCGATCCCCATGTGCAGTTGATCTCATCAACCATGCACATAGCTAATCTTATCAATGACAACGGATCTCATCTATTGCCTCCACATATCTAATATGCATACGATCTGAATCCAAATCCTGTAGCAGAGGCTCTGATACCACTGTTGGGATCTACGGTAGGGTGCATCGACTGCAAATTAAAATTTCCTATGCGCAGAACAACCAAGAACATGCTACGGGAGATGGATCACAGTTCATTACCACTAGACGCGCAGTGCCGTGCAGCAGAAGAAGAGTTGGGGCAGCGCGTCCGTGTGGATCATCTTCTCCTCGTCCGATCTCCCTTGTACAACCGGTGGTCGGTTCCCACGTACAGGTTCGCCGGAGCAGCGCAACTGCACCGCCTCTAACGGTATCCACGTGTGCAGGAGGAACGTCGTGCGGAGGACTGCTAGGTCCGATCACACAACCGGCGGCGAGTGGAGGTGTCTATTCGCAACACATGCAAACCCTAGTGACAGCGCCGAAGCGATCTGCCGCGTGAGTGTGCAGCACCTCCACTACATATAGGTGTCCGTCGTGGGCTCAACACTTGGGCCTCGCACGGACCCTAAAGCCCATAAGTCTACTCGGCCACAATCCGAATACAGTTCGAATCACATCCGACCAGTGTCCTCGGATCCGACCTCATAGGTTCCTTCCCTTAAGCGCGCGACCCCTTAGGTTCAAGTCAGCTTGGTCGCAGTTCGGATCACCTCCGAACTGTACGGTTGGTAGCGGCCTCTAGCAAGGCATGCCGAACACCAAGCAGACTATGAAGCTGGCTAGCGAACATGTACATCACACTTCCATTCCTTTTGCCACATGATATATGTTGTCGAGCTCAAGGCGAGTCTGTCATCCTTGTGCTAGCCCGACCTCTTTCTCGTTCCAGTGATGCCGACCACTATCCGGATTATCTCATAATCCTTGTCGCATGGCCATGCTTATCCTGGTCGGATCACACGAGGGGCCCAGAGTATATCTCTCCTGGTCGGAGGGGCAAATCCCATCTTGCTCGACCACGTCTCGCAGCATGGTTCTGGACAAACCCGAAACCTACCTTTATAACTACCCAGTTACGGAGTAGAGTTTGGTCGGCCCAAAGCAAGTATGTCACCATCCCGAGTACATGCATCAGCTCAGGTCTTAGGACATAGAACATATGTTGTACTAGAGACTCATAGATGACATATCGATGCGTCTCATAGTTGGGTCTGTCCGACTCGGACCTTATCTCGAGTCGAATCCGACTACGTCGAATCCAACTACGTCGAATCCGACCAGATCCTTCCAAGTCCATATTATCCGGTTAGCATCCAATGCTCCATGGCTAGTGAGACCAAGCCATCGACCGTGTCATATGCTAGTCTAGTTGGCTGCGCGTCCACACAGCCCTTTCGACTAGGGACCTTTTAGGACAGTCATCATACAATGCATAGTCCCACAAACAAGTCACGTACTTGCTGATACACATCATTGATAATGTCCAAGGACTATCTTTATTCATAAACACATAGGAAATATCATCATACATGATTGCCTCTAGGGCATATCTCCAACATATATGGCTAGTCGATGGTGCGACCAAATACCCTTAACCATTGGTAGCCATGTTTTCCTGTCCGACCTAATAATCTTGGAGTCACAAGGATTGGATGTGATATTAGGGATGGACTGGATGTCAAAGTATGGAGGAAGCATTGACTGTGTTAGTAAGTCAATTTGTCTCACCACCCCTGAGGGAAAAAGGATTAAGTATGTATCTAGGCATGAGCCTAGGAGTAGCCAAGTGAATACCCTCACGGGAATTGTTCAGGAGGAAGTGCCTGTAGTGAAGGATTACCCGGATGTTTTTCCAGAGGAGTTACCAGGCAAGGCCAATGTCGTAGAAGACGCTTTGAGCCGAAAGAGTTATGCTAATACCCTAGTGAGCACGGGATTGCCAAAGGAGTTAGCAGATGATCTCAGGGAACTTTGATTGGAGATTGTTCCTAGAGGTTTTGTTGCAATAATGGAAGTTCAGTCGACATTGTTAGGAAAGATTCGAGAAGCTCAGAAGGATGACAAAGAGATTGTTGAGATAAAGTAGAGAATGGGCAAAGGAAAGGCCAAAGGTTTTCGTGAGGATGAGCACGACACCTTATGGTTTGAGGACCATTTTTATGTGCCCAATAATACAGAGATCAGGAAGTTAATACTTCAGGAGGCTCATGACTCACCATACTCGATACACCCCAGAAGCACCAAGATGTATTTGGATTTAAAGGAACATTTCTGGCGGACTGGTATGAAGAAGGATATTGCCGAGTATGTAGCCGTATGTGATGTATGTCAGAGAGTGAAGGCTGAGCATCAAAAGCCAGCAGGATTGTTACAGCCTATGCCGATCACCGAATGGAAGTGGGATAAACTTGGCATGGATTTTATCACCGGATTACCCAGGACCAAATCAGGATATGATTCTATATGGTTAGTAGTTGATCGCTTGACCAAAGTGGCTCACTTTATCCCAGTGAAGACCACCTATACAAGTGCGAAGTTGGCCAAGATATACATGACCAGGATCGTATGTCTGCATGGAGCTCCGAGGACAATTGTATCAGATAGAGGAACACAGTTTACCTCAAAGTTTTGGCATCAGCTGCACCAGACTTTGGGAACGAGATTGGAGTTCAGTACAACATTCCACCCGTAGACGGATGGACAGACCGAGAGAGTCAACCAGATTCTGGAGGATATGTTGAGAGCCTGTGCGCTAGATTATGGATCTAGTTGGGATGACAATTTGCCCTACGCGGAGTTCTCATACAACAATAGCTATCAAGCCAGTTTGAAGATGGCACCGTTCGAAGCCCTGTATGGACGGAGGTGCAGAACACCATTGATGTGGGATGAAGTTGGAGACCGACAGTTGTTTGGACCAGATTTGATCAAGGAGTTTGAAGAAAAGGTTAAGTTGATCCAAGATAGATTAAAGGTAGCTCAGTCCAGACAGAAGAGTTATGCAGATTCGGAACGCAAGGAAATAACCTATGAAATCGGAGACAGCATATATGCGAGTGTCACCCCTGTGAGGAGTGAACCGTTTTGGAGTTAAGGGAAAGTTAGCCCCGAGATTTGTAGGACTGTATCGAATTTTGGAGCCTATGGGAGAAGTTGCCTACAAGTTGGAGTTACCTGAAGGACTGTCAGGAGTTCACGATGTGTTTCATGTTTCATAGCTGAAGAAGTGCCATGCTGAGATGGCCGATATACCGCTAAGAGATACAGTGCCCTTGGAGGCGATTCAGTTGGACAGTGATCTGACCTATGAGGAGAAGCCAGTCAGGATTCTTGAATTTGCCAGCCGAGTCACCCGCATCAAGGTTATCAAGTTTTGCAAAGTACAGTGGAGCCACCATACAGAGGATGAAGCCACCTAGGAACGAGAGGATGATCTTCGCAAAGACCACCCACACCTATTTTCTAGCCAACCCGAATCTCGAGGGCGAGATTCATCTTAAGGGGGGTAGGTTTGTAACATCCCAAATTTTCAATTTGGAATGTTATACATAGCTCATTCCAGCATATCATATTTTTGCTGCATTTCATTTCGCGATCCTCGAAATCCTAAGCAACTCAAGGACCCTCAGAGAGAGTTGGGGATTTCCTAGTTTTCATATTTGAGTTTTATCAAATATTGAAACGAGAATTTTGGTTTTAATTATTTTTCTCTCCGAAAATATTTCATATTAAAATATATGAGAGGAGATAATATGACTTCTCCAAAATAAATGAAATATTGGAGGAAAAATATTAAAATAAAATATTTAATTTTATTCAGAGTTTATTGCTATTTTATTTGAATTAGAAAAATTGCATGTTTTTCAAAGTTACATTTTAGGGCCAAGAAAATGTTCATCTTGTTCTAAATATTTTATTAAGACGGTGAAAATTTGTTTTGGCATTTTTAGATTTTTATTTTATTATCTAGGATTTATTTTAGTTTCGGCGAAATTATTATTTTTTATTAAAAAATCTCCAGCGCCCGACTGGGCCGGAGCCCAGCCGAGCCGGCCCACCTCCCCGCGCCTCGTCTCCCTCCAGGAGACCGGGAGCCGCCGCCCAAAGCCGAGTCCGGCTGGGACACTCCCGCGCTGCCTTGCCCCTCCCCCAAGCAAGCCCCCCTCCTTTTATAGCGCCGCCCCGCACCCCCCACACCACCACCCGCCAACCCCGCCGCCTGCCGCGCCCCGCTGCCGCCCGCCGCCCCGCAGCCCCGCCAAGGTAGTCACCTCGCCGCCGCCAGTTTTGAGAGAAAAACCAATCCGTTTTTTAGAAAACCCTAGGTTTTTTTAGAATAGATCGGTTTTAATTTTTTTCCGGTTTAGTTTATTTAGCGGACGTTCGTCTGTACGTTCATTTTAACGAACAGTGTTCACTCGTTAGCCACAGACAGCGAACGTTCGTTCGTTAGCCTGTTCGTCAGTTTTTCTTTTTCTCAGATTTTCCGCGATTATTTTCAATCGCGATTTCTGATCCGATTTTCATTTTAGTTTATCTTTTCGCTCATTTAACGGAATCAGGTGATTCAAGCGCCTAGATCTTCGTCTCAAAACCCTCTTTCTGTTTAACCAACTTGAACAAGATTTTGGTACTGTAAAATTTAACTTAGGTCCAGATTAGTAATCGGATCTTGTTTCTTTCGCAGTTTGAGTTTCGTTGCTCCGTTTGATTTGATTCTTTTTGCAAACCGGAGTTCTTAAGTTGAACTTTCTGATTAGATCTTCTTATTTGAGTTTTAACCGTGTTTGTTTGCTTGATGCTTATGCATGCTATTGTTTGTTTGCGATAGAACACCCGGAGTGTGAAGCATGCTACTACGAGTCTCTAGGTTTTGCGGATCATCAGCAAGGCAAGTAACACTTTGATCATACTCTTTTCATACCCAGTTTTTATGCATTAGCTCCAATCCTCAAACATTGCATGATTAGGATGTGTTTAACATGTGGGATGGGAAGTAGTTGATGAGGTAGAACCTATTGCCCTGTTATTATCAAACCCTTGGGAGTTACTTCTACGTATTTCTTATATTGCTATGCTATGCTCGTAGACGTGGTTTGGGTGAGTGAATCCATGACAGATGTGAGATTATTAAAATGGTTCAACTTAAGGTGGCAACTTAAATACACATCTGGGTGGATTGTTTGTTGGGCACCTGGAGAATCCAGTGTTGTCCTAGGATATCCCGGAGTACCCGTGTGATAATCCTAAGGTCCGCCACCCAGGCTCAAAGGGAACTGAGATATTTCATGCTAGAAACTTCCATGTGCAGACACAAGCTATTATGGGCTCTAGCATAGTTGAGTAAGTTGCGTGAAGCTCTTGAAGAGGTGGATCAGCAGGTAGAGGGATGTAGGTTGGTATGGTCTGCCCAGAGTAAGGAGTTAATGCTTCTGAAAGACTGTGTCTCGGTCATCCGTTTCTCAAACACCCGGCAGTGCGAGAAATCCAACGGAGGAGATAGGGTGTTGTGGGGAAAAGTGTGCAAACCTCCGTAGAGTGTATAAACTAATCATGGTTAGCCATGTCCCCGGTTATGGACAAATCTTGAGTATCTAGTACTTGGATTATCATATGTATCTCATCACTCTAAATTAATATTGTTGGGTTGATAATTACTTTTAATTGGGATTAAGTTGGAGGAACCTTCTCAATGATGTTTCAACTACCATGATAGTTAAATAAAATCTATTCCTTTGCTGTAGGGAAAAATTGGCTTTTCGCAAAACTATAACCATAGAGATTTCCACCAGCCAAATATGCATGTAGTGATAGCATTATTCTGTTCTTGCTCTACTGTGTTACATTGCCAGCATATTCCATGTGCTGACCCATTTTCGGGCTGCAACGTATTATGTTGCAGACTTTTCAGACGAGGAGTAAGGTTCGTTAGGTCGTTGCCGTGCAGCTGAGCTATGTCGTTGGAGTTGATGGACTCACTTTATCTTCCAAGCCTTCCGCTGTTATCGTATTAGATGGCCTTAAGCCATATTTATTGTAATAAGTTCTCTTTTGAGACATTCGATGTAATAAGTGTGTGATTGCTACTCTATTATAAATCCTCGAGTACTGTGTGTGTCAGCATTACCGATCCAGGGATGACACTGAAACACAGAGACTTGACCGTTTGAGGTCGGGTCGCTACATCAACTATGGTGAAGCCCAAGGAACTGTTAGCAGATCGACGACAGCCAGAGCAGATTGTCAACAGAACCTTGTGAAAAGTGACACCATGCCATCGATGAATTGAACCGAAGCAACACTGGAGGGAAGCATAGCAGGAACATCAACCCTCACAATCACATGTGATCTCGATTGCAACCTGCATCTACTCATATAATTGCTTGCTACTTGTGAGCTATGTTGGGATTTCCTCAAACAGGAGAGGAGGATGCAATACAATAGAGATAAGCATTTTCCCTCAGTTAAGAACCAAGTTTATCAATCCAGTAGGAGACCCACACAGAACCTCGTTAGCAACACATGCACACACAAAAGCAAGTACTTGCACCCAATGTGAAAAGGGGGTTGTCAATCCCCTTGGCGGTTATTTGCAAGGATCAGATCACGTAGTGGTAGATAGATAAAGTAAATTAAAAAAATAAATAAAGGAAATAAAATTGCATCAAGGTATTTTTAGATTTTATATGTGATAAAAGTAGACCCTGTGGCCATAGTTTTCACTAGAGGCTTCTATCCCAAACACAAAGCATATGGTGGGTAAACAAATTGTTGTTGGGCAATTGATAGAAAAGCGCATAGTTATGACGATATTCAAGGCAATGGTCATGTATATAGGTATCACGTCTGAGACAAGTATACCAACTCTTGCCTGCATCTACTACTATTACCTCACCCATCGACCGTTGTCCAACATGCATCTAGGGTATTAAGCTATAAAAACGGAGTAGCGCCTTAAGCAAGATGACATGATGTAGTCAAAGTAAACCCAAAAAATATGAATAAAACCCATCATTTTATCCTTAATGGCAACAATACAAATATGTGTCATGTCCCTTTATGTCACTTGGATTGAGCACCGCAATATTGAACCCATCACAAAGCACCTCTGCCATTGCAAGATAAATCAATCTAGTTGGCCAAACCAAAAGGATAGATCAGAGAGAAATACAAAGCTATAATAATCATGCATAAAAGAATTCAAAGAAGACTCAATTAGTATTCATGAATAATATGATCATAAATCCAAAATTAATCGTATCCCAACAAACACACCGCAAAAGAAGATTACATCGAATAGAACTCCAAGAAGATCGAGTTGAACATTGTATTGAAGATCAAAGAGAAAGAAGAAGCCATCTAGCTACTAGGTATGGACCCATATGTCTGTGGTGAACTACTCATGCATCATCAGAAGGGAAACAAGGATGATGTAGAAGCCCTCCGTGATTGATTCCCCCTCCGACAGAGTACCGAAGAATGCCTCCAGATGGGATCTTAGAAGAACAGAAACTTGCAGAGGTGGAAAAAGTGTTTCGGGTGGCTCTCAGGTGTATTGGGAATATTCGAGAATTTATAGAGGTGGAATTAGGTCAAGATGTGCCACGAGGGGCCCACAAGCCCATGGGCGCGCCCGGTGAGCTTGCCACTCCCTCGTGGCTCGTCTGGTCTTCTCCCAAACCTTCTAGGGTCTCTCTTGGTCTAGAAAAAATCGTCGAAAGGTTTTCTAGCGTTTGGACTCCATTTGGTACTGATTTCCTGAAAAGGCAAAAAACAACAACTGGCACTGGGCACTAGGTTAATAGGTTAGTCCCAAAAAATGATATATAATTGCATATAAAACATCCAAGATTGATACTATAATAGCATGGAACAATCGCAAATTATACATATGTTGGAGACGTATCAAGCATCCCCAAGCTTAATTCCTGCTCGTCCTCGAGTAGGCAAATGATAAAAACAGAATTTTTGATGTGGAATGCTACCTAACATGTCTATCATGTAATATTTATTTTATGGTATAGATCTGAATGATTCAAAGCAATAGTCTATAATTTGGCAGAAAGACATCAATACTTAGTCATACTAAAAAACAATCATGTCTTTCAAAATAAAATGCTAAGAACGCTATCCCTACGAAATCATATAGCCTTGTCATGCTCCATCTTCTTAACACAAAGTATACATCATGCACTACCCTAGTGTTAGCCAATCAATTGGTTCATACTTTTTAACATGCTTCAGATTTTTCAACCCCCACGCAATACATGAGTGTAAGCCATGGATATAGCACTATGGGTGGAACAAAGTATGGTGGTAGAGATTAATATGGAGAAGACAAAAAGGAAGAAAGTCTCACATCGACGCGGCTAATCTACGGGCTATGGAGATGCCCATCAATTGATGTCAACAAAGGAGTAGGGATTGCCATGCAATGGATACACTAAGAGCTATAAGTGTATGAAAGCTCAAACTGAAAACTAAGTGGGTGTGCATCCAACTTGCGTGCTCTAGAAGACCTCGAACATTTGAGGAAGCCCATCAGCAGAATATACAGGACAAGTTCTATAATGAAACATTCCCACCAGTATATGAAAATGACTACATAGGAGACTCTCTATATGAAAAACATGGGACTACTTTGAAGAACAAGTGTGGAAAAGGATAGTAACATTGCTCCTTCTCTCCTTTTCTCTCTTTTCTTCTTTTTTCTTTTTTCTCCTTTTTCTTTTTTGTGGGCTCTTTTTGGCCTATCTTTTTTCTCCCTTTTTTTATATTTCCTCACTAGGACAATGCTCTAATAATGACTAATGATGATCATCACACTTCTGTTTACTTACAACTCAAAATTATAACTCGATACTAGAAAAATATGACTCTATGAATGCCTCTGGAAGTGTGCCAGGATGTGCAATGATCTAGCGTAACATGTATAAAAATGATGAACGGTGCCTGAGCCACAAATACCATGTCAACTACATGATCATGCAAAGCAATATGACAATGATAATGTGTGTCGTATAAACGGAATGGTGGAAGTTGCATGGCAGTATATCTAGGAATGGCTATGGAAATGCCATAATAGATAGGTATGGTGGCTGTTTTGAGGAAGATATAAGGAGGCTTATGTGTGATAGGGCGTATCATATCACGGGGTTTGGATGCACCGGCGAAGTTTGCACCAACTCTCAAGGTGAGAAAGGGCAATGCATGGTACCGAAGAGGCTAGCAAATCGTGGAAAGGGGAGAGTGTGTATAATCCATTGACTCACATTAGTCATAAAGAACTCACATACTTATTGCGAAAGTTTATAACACTCAAAGCAAAGTACTACCACGCACGCCCCTAGGGGGAGGTTGGTAGGAGTTAACCATCACACACCCCCGACCTTCGCCCAAAGGAAGACACTTAATAATAAATCATGCTCCAACTTCTTAGCATAACGGGAGACTATACGTGCATTCTTCGGGAATCCCAAACCTTAACACCAATATTCTTACTAAACCACAATTATTCACTAGTACAACCCACATATCACCATCTCTATATCTCAAAACTATTGCAAGGAATCAAACTTATCATACTCAGTGATCTATATTAGGACCAATTTCATAACCCGTGAACATTGCCATTACTATTTATTAGACTGTCAAAAAGATATAAGTGAAGCATGAGAGTGCAACTATTTCTTTAAAATATAACCACCACTATGCTCTAAAAGATATAAGTGAAGCACTAGAGCAACTAGCTAGCTCAAAAATATAAGTGAAGCACAAATGGTATTAAACAAATCACGAATAAATGTGTGTCCCTCTCAAAAGGTGTGTGCAGCAAAGATGATTGTGGAAAACTAAAAACCAAACAATGCAAAGACTCATATAATACACGATGCTCCAAGCAAAACTCATATCATGTGATGAATAAAAATATAGCTCCAAGTAATTTATCGATGGATTTGTAGACGAAAGAGGGGATGCCAACCTGGGCATCCCCAAGCTTAGACGCTTGGGTCTCCTATAATATTACCTTGGGATGCCTTGGGCATCCCCAAGCTTAGGGTATTGCCACTCCTTACTCCTTCAGCCATCGTGATCTCACTTAAAATTTGAAAATTTTAGCACACAAAACTCAATAGAAAACTCATGAGATCCGTTAGTATAACAAGCAAATCATAAACTTTAGGTATTGTTATAAACCCATTATTGGTGCAATATTGCCCTCTTGTGTTTTGGAGATTGTTGACAGAAACAGGCATGGACTGATTTGTTTGCTAGTGCATACAAAGAGAAATAGTCCATGCAGAACCGAAGAGAATGTTGTCTCCGGTGCCAAGTTCGAGGAACTTCACCAAAGAATATCTGCATTGTAGAGAAGAACGAGCTACATCTGTTGAAGACATGTAGGCGAGAAGATTGATATGAAGGTGTTAACCCCTCGAAGATTTATTGCTGATGAGAAGCAATTGGTTCGGAGATTCTGTCCAAAGAACATTGACTGCATCAAATGGAAGTCGAAGACAAAGTGCAGACATAGTATTCATTTCGTTGTTCTTCTTTCATTTATTTGAGTCATAGGACCTCCATACTATTAAGAGGGGTATAGGTTCTCGAAGCTTAGATCTGCTGTGATGCTTAGCCCAAAACCTATGTGAGACTGAGAGAAATCTCTTTATGTTTTGAATGATTACCTGGCAGTAGTAGACGTTGTTCTTCGTGTTGTAGGAGATATCTTTCGAACTGAGGAGTTAGCATTACTTGCTCCGCAAGGAATGTTATCATTGTGCTCAATTTCCGACCGTTGGACTCGTGTTGTTCAGCCATTGGCTGCTCCACATGTCCAATTTGGTCATTTCCCTTCAGGGAAGGCTGCGGCTATAAATAGCCACCCTGCTCCAACGCTGCCTGTTGGCTGCTCCGCTTAAGATTTCGGAGAAGATTGATTTAGCATCCCCTCTCCGAGTGATTTGAGTTTAAGATCCACAGAGATAAAAATCAAGAGCCCAAAACTTAGACAGTGGCTGAGCATCAAGTCTAGACACTACAAAAAATACACTTCCGTGATAATACGTGTTTGTCACAGTAGGTCAGGTTTTCTGTCATGCATGTACATCAATGACGATTTTATGACAAAATCAAGATACTCATACTTGTGCTGTCATAGAAGTGTTCCATGACATTACCAAAATTATCATCACGGAAGTGTCCACTTCCATGACGATAAATCGCGCGTCATAGAAGTGCTTTCGTCAAGGGTAACCGATACGTGGCATCCATCGTAACGGGTCGCCGTTAAGCTATCAGGTCTGATTTTGGATCCGATAACCCGCTAACAGCCACGACCAATGCCGATTTTCCACGTGTAAAATTCTCATTGGCCGACGGAACCACATGTCAGCTCCGCGTTGGCACATGTGTCACTCATCCAATGGGCGAGATGCGCCTATGATATGTTGACACGTGGACCGGCCCAAAAGTGGCCCATAAAGATTAAATGGGCCGGTCCAACTAAAGGCCCATAAGATTTTGCGGACCATAATGGGCCGGCCCAACTAAAGGCCCATGAGATTTCACCGGTCATAATGGGCCGGCCCAGCTAAAGGCCCACAAGATTTTGAGGACACTAGTGGGTCGGCCCGTTAACAGGCTGTCATGTTTTGGGCCAAATGTCAGCCCATATTTGATCCGGTCCATTAATAGCCTGCCATGTTCCGGGACTAGTAAAGGCCCATATGAGATCCGGCCCATTAAAAATCCTACCATGTTCTGGGCCAAATTACGGCCCAGATCAGATCCGGCCCTTTAAGAGGATTTGGGCTAAATTATGGCCCATATCAGATTTGGCCTGTCAACTGGACGCTATGCTTTTGGGCCCACTTACTAAAGGCCCATTTAGTAATTCGACCTGATATTAGTTTTGGCCGGTTAAAGGCCTGTTTAACATTTCGGCCCTATATTCATTTCGGCCTGTTAAAAGCTCGTCATATAGTTGGGCCTAACTACGACCCGGTTTGCATCCGGCCTCCTCACAGCCGATAATCTGATAGGTCCAAACAAGGACCGAGATAATTTTGTCCTGTTAACGTCCCGTGATGTGATTGGCACAATCATGGGCCGGGGTCTATTTCGGCCTGCTGCCGGCCCGTGAGCTGTTCGACATGTTTCAGGCCCAACCTACTTTTCAGCCTCCTAAAAGCCCATTGAGTTTTCTTGCCAAAATAGGGTCGGCGGTTTACTCGGCCTATTAAAGACCCAAATATACTAGGGGGCCAGTTTAAATTTAGGCCTGTTAATGGACCAAGATGACTGGGCCCATGATGCGGATCATACATAGTGATTTGCATGATGACCCGATTATGTACCGTAATTTTATGGTTTGGCCGGTTTACTGCGAAGACAGGATATACATACAGTAAAATAACTACATCATCATGAATAAGAAAAAACATAGACTATACAATAAAGAAATTATGACATATTACATACACTAGGCATCAAAGTTTGCCACTATATAATAAAGCACAAGCAGACAGCAGATTACATACACTGGGCATCAAAGATCGCCACCAGTGCAAATAAACACGCCGACAAAATAATATACAAAACCGACAGCACTTCAATAGAGTTCAAGAAAGGTTAGCCCTGCTCGGGAGCTTCAGCGCAAGCAGCTGAGCAAGCTGATGAGACTGCGCTTGTTTGACACTTATATCCTCCTCATTCTGAAAGATAAACAAGCAGACATATGACAAGTTTTGCACATATAAGTATCAGTGCTGACAATTCATCACATTTCTTACTAACGAATAAAGTGACACAGTTTAAAATAGCATTCACACAATATGGTATTGTTCAGGTTAAGACATGGTAGGAAATGACATTGTGAAGGAGTTGGCAGCTTCACGACACCACTGGATTACAGATCAAGAACTCATAAGTATCAATGGTTAGTGTGATGTCAATTTATCCCATTTCAGATTGGCAAATAAAGAGACAATTTAAATAATAGTAGACTGATATGACATTGTTCATAGTTGAGACATTGCAGAATATGACATTATGCTGTAGTGGGTAGGTTCACCACACCACTGGATTACGGATCAAGAACAGAAGCATACATGCAGTGCAAAAGAAGATCACTTGCTTTGTATAGTTGAATTTACATGGTATGAAGATGGAACTTGGTTGTACAACTGAAAACTTAAATTGAGAAGGACAGAATTTTGTTTATGAACTACATAATAAACTTTAAACATGCAATTTGATGCAAACACCAAAAATAAACAGCTGTTGCAGTCATGCCTAACCAAATATACACAACAAAGTTTGAAGGCTTGAGAAGGACAAACTTACATTATTGGTGAAGACAGGCTCTATAAAGCCCTTGTCCATGGTGATGGGGGGGGGCAATTCAAGAAGTTTACCACATAATCTTCTTCATAAGCATTGCCTTTATTCTACATTTTGTTAAGAGTAAATATAGATGTGATAATATAAGAAAAAATGGAGAATATTTATGATAAGATGAAGAGTGATGCTACATAACCAAGTAGCTATAAATGTAAGTACAGCGATATAGGGAAAAGGTACAACCAAGAGCAATGCAGAGCTAAACTTCATCAATACCATCGGTGTTATCCAACCTTATGGTAAGGAGTAAATATAGATCTGATGTGTAGAAAATGGAGGGCAAAGGAAAATAAGCTGCAGGGTGATGGTACATGAACAACTACCTGTCAATATAAGTACACTGATAAAGGACAACAGGTACTTACAAGAACAATGCAGAGCTAAAAAAATTCATTGGCATTGGATATATTCTACACTAATGTAACCATTCACACAGATCAGATAATTTAGAGCGAACAATTGATAAGCAAGCTATCATGCATACTGCTGTCACATAATGAACTAGGTATGAATGCAAGTACAGTGATACAGGACAACATGTACTAACAAGAGCAAAGCAGCAGGCAACATATTTGCGATATCCTATCGTTCTTTTTAAACTGGAATTCTTCTTCGAGCAGATTTCCTGCAAAAAAGATCCGTAAGGCACATGCAGAAAAGTAGAAGTTCAAATTGTCATGTGATATCATAGACAATACCTCATCCTGGGAACGAGACCAGTGCATAACAAGGTTTTTCCATTCAATGTCTTCTAAATTTAGCACAAGAGACTCCACCGGAAATTCGTTTATAGACTTGCCATCAAAGTGTGATTTCCTTAGGTAACACCGATACTGCTGCAATGCTTCCTTGAAAAGCGCAAGCAAGCTTTGCTCGTCATGACTATCTAGATTGACCCTCGCCTACTTACAACAATGTAATGTAAATCATTGATGTGTTCAATCAGCAGAAAACAGGAAAATAATCACCATGAATAATACCACTTACACGTAAGTGGGACAAGAAGATGTGAAAATGGTGTTTGTCTTCACTATAATCTTCCCATGATGGGAATATATGCACGTAGTCCCTAACAACATTGAGAGCATTGTCTTTTAAACTGGGAATAACTGGAATGGGGTTCCAATATGCAGGAATTGACCATCTCTGCAGTTGGGATAGGTCTTCGGCCGGTGGACTTGCTGTACTTTTTGCTGGAGTGGGATTTTTCTGTGGTACGGCTGGTGCTATGGCAACTGAAATCGGCATACCTTTTGCTGGAGTGCAGGTCCTGTGTGGTGGAGCTAGTGGTTTGGCCAGTGAAGTATGGGTATAGTCAGCTGGAGTCGGTCCTTCGTTTTGTTTCATTGGTTGTACAACAAATATAAGTGGGGTGTTGTCTGATTTCTCCGGCACCACCACGTTTTTCAAGGACTTTGCTGGTGCTCCTCTAGGTTCGGCAATCACCCTCTTCCTTTTTGATGTCTGATGCACAAGAACAACATTTGAGTGAAAAAACATGGTATGATGACAGATGGAATATGTCTTGATAATGGATGGGCATGGCATCTTGACATATATGATGAGTAAACTAAGCAGATGGTGGTGCAACAAAGTAGAAGAAATGCAAGATGACATATGCAAGATACACGCAATCAATAAAACCTTGCCAAATTAGAACATGCACCTTGATGGGTGAATAGGACATGCCATCTTCCTTTGACTCCTTGAGGTCAGAATAGTCATTAGCATCATATTCTAAACATGAATCTACAGGTGGGGAGCGTATGAGTTTCATTGCATCCAGAATGGCACTCAATGCCTTGGTGCCAATTTTGTAAGTCGTTGTAGTGTTCCACAATATTCTTCTGATGCCCGGATTCTGATATTCACTATAATTACGTATAATATCTAAGAACCATGAAAACATAAATAGTAGTGAGATTATCTTCGTAATGCAGAGGATATTCTAATATAGGGGCGCCCCTGTAAACCCTTGTGTGCTATCACTGAATTCTGATGAGAGAGCTCATGCGTGCTGTAATATACTGCGTGCATTAATATAATCTGGCACAAGTACGCAAAATAGGCTCCGGAAGTAAGGATAGTTGGCAGATGTAGGTTCATAATATACTGTATAGAGAGTTTATTGCCAAACCATGATAACAAGAGCACACAACAACTAGGCAGATCGTAGTGTACATAAAAGGGGTACACCATAACCACGATATATAAATCGGGAAAGTGTAACTAGCTGGAAAATACGGTGTTGTATTGCCGCTACTAATTGAAAGCCTATCGATCACGTACAAGCCAGCTTTATCAACTGTTGACTGCAGATGTCCCTACTCCCCTTCCTGACAAGGAACATACTGTACGTACTAAATACAGAATAAAAAAAGAGGAACATGTTAAAGAATAGAAGAGGAAGCATATTCTTGAGGTTCCGCTTCATTGCATACAATGTTGGTTGCCCACTCATGATGAATCACAACGCCCAAAGAAATGCAATTCCATGCTGTCTCTCTATATGTGGCCGCATGCATTTGGAAAATCAAGTGGGAGCATTACCTGACCAATTAAACGTGTGTCTGTTAACTAATATCAGTATCATATCACAATTCGTATTTGAAGAAGTAAGCTTTGGACTTGTGATTGGTGTGTTGTTTAGCTTCAAGAGTGGACTGCTGCTAGTGCGACACAAAGTAGCTACATAGGTCGTAGATATAACGGGGAAACCGTAAGCATCAAGAATAAAATCAGCAAAGTGAAACTTGCTGGAATATATGTGCTAGTATTGCCGGTATGGCTAGAAAGGCTTCGGATACCAGCTCTCTTCAACTGAAGGTGCGGTACTATTAATATTAGTGTAACTCTCAAAGGCGACACAGCTCCCCGCATTTCCTTGCTAATCTTATAGGATTCAAGTGGGCAGGCCACCACAATTCCTATTCCTATGTTTACAAAACCCTATGAATCAAAGAGGCCCGAAGAGTTCAAATTGTCCATCACAACCGACCGTATAGACCTCTACACTGCAAATGTCCCTACTCATCTTCACTACAAGGAACATACTGTACTACTATCATACTCCCTCCATTCCAAAATATAAGTCTTTGTAGAGATTTCCAGTATGGATCATATACAGATGTATACAGATACATTTTAGAGTGTAGATTCACTCATTTTGCTCCATATGTAGTCCATGGTGGGATCTATACGAATACTTGTATTTTGGAACAGAGAGAGTACTTATTAAAGAGGAACAGAAGAGGAACATGCTAAAGAAGAGCAAGCAGACTTTGGATAATAAAATGTTCGTTGTACAGTTCCCACACATGATGAACCAGAGCGCATTAAGAATGCAACTCCCTGTTGTCTCTCTATATGTGGTGCACATGCTTTTCGAAAGTAAGGTAGGAACATTAGCTGACCAATTAAACGTTATCTGTTTTAGTAATATCAGCATCATATCATATTCGTATTTGAGCAAAAAGTTTGGAATTATGAGTGGCACATTGTTTAGCTTGATGGATTCAGGAGCAGTGCTAAGCAGCTACGATGATGGTATAGAATATAAAGGCATGCCTGCATGCAAGTCGCGTGACTTTTGTCATTTGGGTCAGTCGACCATTTTAGGCGGTTGGGTGAAGATCCTATGTCTCCTAACCCTTCTTCTACCTCGTCTCTGATTCTTCCCATACAGAACACCGCACGGGACACCGGCCAAACCACCGGCCCCGACCCCCCCGCCCTCCCCTGCCTACCCCCCACCGCTTGTGTTCCTCCGCCACCCCCACCCCAACCCTTGCCCCCACCGGCGTCAAGTTTTCTTCGTTCGGCGAGGCCCCACTACTGCCCCACAACCACCGTCCCCACCCGAGTCCCTTCCTTCGCACCGGCGAACTCCGGCGAGCTCTCAAAAATCGACTGACCCAATTTTGAAATTTAGTCTACTATCATTTAACTAGTGTGGAATATAAAAGGGGAAAACCATAAGCACTGTGAGTATAGTGTTGAGCGTGCCATGGCGGATCTGAAGGTGCAAACCGGACAAAGGCAACTTCGCAACCAATGTTTACTTTCAACTAACAAGTAAGTGATGGACAAGAAAACAGAGTAAAGCAGTGGCGATCTATTTTCTTGCTGCGATAAATAAGTTGAGCAGATACGAAAGAGTACCGCCTCTGGAGCGGCCCCATGTATGCATCTGCTGAGAATTTGACGGTGCTGCAGTAGCGATGGTTGTTGGCAGCGTGGAAGTAGATCTAGGAGGGTAGACGGTGGCGGTGGGGCGCGATGGCCGAGATGGTCGTAGGAGTGGCTCCGACAAGGTGGACGGCAGCGGGGATGAAGCAAGAGGACGGGATGCAAGGATCCCGGTCCGAAGCCGTGGATGAGAGAGGTCGATCTCTTGTAATGGACGACGGCGTCGGGGTATTAGCTCCGACATGGTGGAGGGGGACGACGGTGGATGGGGTGGCGGACGGAGGAGGCTGGGGTGGAGAGGGTGTTTTGGCGCCCACGGAGTACGAATGGGGAAATGGAGGGAGAGAGGAAGGGGGCACCATGTCTTCAAGGAGCACTTGTCTCAAATGCGAGGAAATTTACAAACTTAGACCCCATTTAGAATTTGCTACATCACATCAATATTAGTCGGTTGGGGATAGGGCGGTAATCTCACATACACCGAATATTTGCCGATGAGAGTTTGTTTTTGGCGCCCACCATGTATGAATCGGGGAGGGAGTCGATTTCGGTCGAGGAGACACTATGTTTTGGTGCCCATTGTGTGTGAATCCGGGTGAGAGGCGGTTATGTCACATTTGAGTGAAATTACAAACCTACCCCTATCAAAACCTATAGAAATCAAGCTGATAGGCTTTGCGTGTCAGGGATAGGCAGTAATTTCCTTCTCGCGGATTTTGGTTTTGGGCGGTTACTGCGACTTTCCCCGCTTCGTTCAAATTTTTGCAGAGCAAGAGTGCATGTTTACCATGCCAACTCAATTCGAATCCAGTTTGTATTCTATTTTTTCTTCAGGCAGGATCCATTTTTTATTGGAATAAAAATTCTATATACATCATTTTTTATATATACTTTCAAAAGTACAACAAAGAATTATGCTCCTTTATATGTATAATATGATTTACAAATACAATGATCTCAAAATTATAAGGTTGAATTCAAAAAATTTAAACCAAATTATGTTCTACTAAAATGTATGGATCAATAATATCTACATATTAAATAACATAGATGCGCGTGAATTCATATGAGTATGAATGTTTGATAGATCAATTTTGGTTCGAGTATGAATTACATGTATCATCATCTCGAATTCAAATATTTGAATCCCTTTTATGTTGACTCCTTTCACGCCCATCTCTCTCGCATGCTCCTTCATGTAGCTATCACTCTCTTTTCTCCAGCTCACCCGCACACTCACTTCATGTTTCTCCTATCTTCGCAAACATGGTCTCTCGACGTCTCCCTTGAGAAGTGTCACACTCTCCCTATCATTATACATTACACGATTTTCATTATCTCTCACGTCTCTACCGTTCTCTGGTATCACTAGGTACCTAAGCTTTCTTTTTCACCGCTACACACACAGTCTCACTCGTATTTCACTTTGTCTTTCTCTCTATGGGGTTCTCTCACACATCCTATATGTCTCTAGATATGACTCATACCATTAAAATTACTCTCTCCCACAGACACAACATTTGTTGCGGTCTCCTTTCCATCTCCATCCCAGTTATAAAACTGACATTATTCATTTGTTTACCGATCAGACAAAATTCCCTCCTCTCTCTCTCACGCAAATCCTGCTTCCACTCCCCTTCCGACTACCGTCTCTCTCTCACACACACAACTCCTGCTTCCACTCCCCTTCCCGACTACCGTCTCTCTCTCTCTCTCTCTCACAAAACTCTCGCTTCCGCACCCCGACTCATATTTCTCTCACAAACATTGATCGACTAGCCTCCAGATAGGTTTATACACCCCCACACTCGTGCTTCCATTATCGCGTACATGTCTCTCTCTCGCGCTCCTTGCATCTATGTAGATTTTTCGTCCCTTCTTGAGACACGCCCTCTCAATCGCGCACACACACTATCGCCTCATTTTAAGCTGATACCTCTCGCACACGCACTCTTTGTGTCCTTTTCACACATGCACTCCGTCCTCCTCCTCTCCCCCTCTCTCACACACACAACACACACAGATGGGCTTTTTGCAACAACTAGCAAGATGCCCATGCGTTGCACGGAACATCAAGATGCATTTGTAGGAGTAGTTTATCTTGTGGGAGAAAAGGATGAATGAGGGAAGGCCTTATTTGAAAATGTGGAGAGGGGTGTGGGTATCTTTTTGCAAAATTGCCATAGTTTCCTTCCTGTCCGTCAGATATAAATCAGACGGCCTATATTGCAGGATGGCAGACACACCATCATCACCAACTCTGCTTTTTATCTCTACTCTTATAAAAAGCATAGTCGGTGATGATGGTGTGCCTGCCATCCTGCAATATAGGCCGTCTGATCTATATCTAACGGATAGGAAAGAAACTATGGCAATTTACCCGCACTCCTCTCCACATTTGCAGATAAGGCCTTCTCTCGTTCATCCTTTTCTCCCACAAGATATTGATGTTCCGTGCAACACACGTGCATCTTTCTAGTAATAGTAGAAATTAGAGATATACCACTTCTTGAATCTTGAAACCAACAACATTCCTCCCTTATCTCATCAAAACCGCCAAAGGAATATATTTTGAGTGAAACATAACATATTTTTAGTGATATACGTATTTAAAAACTAGACTCTTTTTTCTATCAAATCGGTGAATATGTATTAATCTACTTTGATTGTGTGGCAACGCTTTGGCACATTGCTAGTAGTTATCACTACTGTATAATTTTTTGGACACCAGACAAATGGTGGAGTACATATACGAAGAGAAGAGGTGGACGCACGCAGTCGGTCTCTCGCTGTCTCGCACACATGAGAGTTACGTAAAGGCACCATTAACAAACAAACCCTAAAACCCTAGGTGCACGATTGCTGCATGTGTGGGTACTGGGTACGTGGTGGAGCGCACCTTTGTAGGAATAGTCAGCTCGCGTGATAATTTGATTTGTAGGAGTTGATGGTCGGGACCATAGGTGAACGACCTAGAGGCGATGGCTCACCAGTTGCCACAGATAGAGTAGCCACGTTTAAAATATCATTTTTTAGCGGGGTAAGAGTTCTGATTTTCAATGGCGCATTATAAGTACTTAAGTAGTTTTTAGAACGATTGGTATGGAGTGAAAATGGAACTCATAACTACTACCTCCTTGGCGTATGGTTGTATTGGTTTATGTTGTGAGATGTTGAACCTGGTAGTTCTAGGGAAAATACTATGGTTTAGATGTTGGTTTTCAGTAATGAAAATCGGAAGGGGGAAACCCTTCTTTGATTAAGAAAACTACTACCTCCGTCCTGGTTTACTAGTCCCCATCGTATTTTGGGTCAAAGTTTGTCCATGAAATTTTCTTGTAAAATGTGAATGGAAAACGAGATTTTGTTATACCCAACAAAAAATGACTGGAGGGAGTAATTGCTCTGACACGGGCGCGACCTCTCATAGCGCAGGCATTGAACCAGCGCGTTGGCCAAGAGGGCCCCACTCGCTGCAGGCCCGGCTGAACACGCCTCCTCGCCGCATGCAACCGACTTCAGACTGCCTCGCATGCCTCCATTGAATCCGTGAGTGTGCCGGCAACACGTCCTTCCGTGAGCCGGCCGGCATTTTAGAACACAAAAAATGACCAAAATATAATTAATTACGCATGGTCTTGACTTGTTGTGCTCGCACTGGTAGCAGGAACTAGAGGTTTTTCTTTATTTATAACTCTCCTCACATTTTTTGGCTTTGAAGTGAATCATGGTTGTGGACATTATCTATGAATGTGCAGATATCTGTGAACATGAGTTTGATGTGGAAGTTGAACTTGGAATGTTGGGCTTGCGCGTGAACTTATACCATGTCCAATGCTTCGTCTGTTATTGTTTGGAAAGTAATTGCTGTTATTACATAACCCTAAAAAAATTATTTTGTGCCACATCAGTAGACACTACAAAAAAAGACACATCCGTGACATTTTGGGCCGAACGAATTTTTTTCTGCCATACTTATGACACTTCTATGACGATAATTGTGACAAAACCCGGTATCATCATAGATGTGGTGGGGTCCTACTTCTATGACAAAAAATGGGCTTTTCGTCTTGGGCGGGCAGGAGATGCAGCTGCATGACATTCTTTGGGCCGTCCATGACGGAAAAAACCGTGGTAGAAGCAAGGGCAAGGAAAATATCGGGGAGTTCCCGGTTACGGTGGGTGGTCGGGGCCGAGCAATGCATGTTTCTCTCGTACGTACGTGCGTGTGTGCGAGGCGTTGTGCTCTAACTGAACCCGAGCGAGGAGTTGGGCTCTAACTGAACCCGAGCGATTGCACTACAGGCTATGTGTTACTGAACCCGAGCGATCAATCGATCCCTTGCTGTTAACTGAACCCGGGTGTGATTCCTTCGCTACTGCTGGTAACTGAAGCCGATCGATGCTGCCTCTAGATGAACAGTGAGCGTTGTTGAGGGGGTTTGGATGAACAGTTCCCGGTGGGGGGTTGGATGAACAGGACCCCGTGGTAGTAGAGGCCATTGCCGCTGGATGAACAATACCCCGATCGATCGAGCCGGTGGATGAACAGGACCCCGTGGAGGGCTGGTTGAATAGTAGCGGGTGGAGGGCTGGATGAATAGTAGCCCATGGAGGGGTGGTTGAACAGGACCCCGTGGAGAGGGCTGGTTGAACAGTAGCCGGTGGAGGAGCGCGCGGTGGAGGCTGGATGAACAGGAACTCGTGGATGAACAGTCGCAGGTGGAGGCTGGAGGAAGTCGACGGTGGATGAACAGTAGCTCATGGAGGCTGGAGGAGATCGACGGTGGAGATGAATAGTATCCCGTGGAGTCCCATTTTGCGGTACGCCACACCCCTCCCGATGAACAGGACCCCCGTTTCGACCGTAGCGCTCCAACACAAGTCTGTTTCCTCTGTTTTGCGGCACGCCACACCCCTCCCGATCAATAGGACCCTGTTTCCACCGTAGCAGGTCCGTTTCCTCCGTTTTGCGGTACGCCAGACCCCTCCTGATGAACAGGATCCCGTTTCGACCGTGACCGGTCGAACACAAGGCCGTTTCCTCCGTTCTGCGGCACGCCAGGCCTCGTTTCCATCGCCTGTTCCGTCCAAGCCGGTTGGCTCCCGATGAACACGACGACGACACAGTTTCTCCATTCCAACCCAGCCATGTACACGAGCCCTGGCCGTATGTATGCGCGAGTAGGCGTTCGAGACCCCACCCGTATGTACGTACGTGGCCGTATTTACTTTCTTGCAACATGGTCGCTGTACGTATGTGTACATGCTATGTGCGTGCCTCTACTACGACACGTGCCCTTCCTTACACAGCCACAGTTCATCGTTGCAGCCTGCAAACAGACCGATTGTATGTACGTACACGTTCGAGACCAGAATGACAACGCTACGTACGCTTCGACCAGGTGGGTCCCGACTGTCAGGCACTTCCTTGCGTGCGAAGATGTAGCTGGTGGGTCCCGGCAGTCGGGGGGCGAATCATTTTTTTGCCCGTAATATGGACGCACTTCCTTGCGTGCGAAGATGTAGCTGGTGGGTCCCATCAGTCAGGGGGAGAAACCATTATTTTTCAGGATAAAAAGGATGCAGTTGCATGCATGCGTCCATGGGCATGGTGCGTCCCCACTGTCAGCCTCTCACATACAGTCATCTTCCGATGACTCTCGGTTGTTGACCACGTTGACCACACCGTGCCGAGCGCACCAAGGCTGATGGACGATGGCGAGGCCCCAGACTGGAACGACCCGGAGATGGGGAAGACGCGACAATGGAGTCGTACATGGAGAGGAGTGGGAAACTTGACTGGTTCGGGTGCGCGGGAGCACTGCCGCCCGCAGGAGACAGGAGCAAGAACAAAGGTTGAAGAAGGAGCACGGCTGTTAGATTAACATCCAATGGTCTAGCTCCTAGAATCATTTATTGATTAAGTTGATAAAGCCCTGCGTACACGTCTGCTTAGTAGGCCCACAAGTCAGCCACCAAATCTGTCGGGTCCCAGCTATCATCGGGAGGAATGGTTTTTCCCCATAACAAGGAGGCACTTCCTTCCGTGCGAAGATACAACCAGTGGGTCCCAGCTGTCAGGGGGAGGAAACAACTTAATAAGGAGGAACTTTCCTTGCGTGTGACCATGGACCTCATGGGTCCCAGCCGTCAGGCTCTCCAAGTACAGTGCTTTTCCGATGACTCTCGTTTGTTGACCACGACGCGCCGAGCGCAGCAAGGCGATGGACGACGGCGAGGCCCCAGACTGGAACGACCCGGAGATGGGGAAGACGCGGCAGTGGAGTCGCAGACGGAGAGGAGTGGGAAACTTGACTGTTCCATATGTGGGGTGGGCCTACACTTTGCAGAGAATAACAGGAGGTGCGGAGTGGAGGGATGGCCTGGCCGTCAGCGGGGTAGCGTTTCGTTGAGGCATGCAAAACAACACCGTTGGACGCCGGAGGCTGGAGCAGGCGGTCCCGACAGCGCTGGGGGAAGAAGACAAGCGATTGAAGAAGAATGCTGGCCGTTGGATGTAAATCCAACTCCTTGTTAGGCTTCGACCTACTGGCCCACATGTCAGCCAGTCCATTTGTTTTTAGTCCATTTGGTGGGATGGGTGAAACAATGATGTAGCATCTATGCAGCCCGTTTATATATATGGTAGAATTTAAAGCCCATTTGCATTTTTCTCGAAATCCGTGGACTTGCTGGGCTGGGTGAAAATATTATGTTGGGCTGGACGGAGAAATGTTATAAAAACATAAACATATGATTGCACATGTATTACTGCATTGGTCAGTAAAATCTTTGCAAGCTTATGTACACAATCACTAGGAGTTAACTTGCCAAGTTATATATAAACAATTATTATTATTATTTTGTAAGAACTTTCAACTTGCGAAAGAAAATATCATTTTAATTTGATGAGTTAATAGGACGTGGGGTATTATTATTTTTTAGGCTAGACGTGGGGCAGTTGAGTTGGTTCTAGGGAAAAGTACTGGGAGAAAACTCAGTTTACATCGAAAAATAAAGTGGGAGAAAATTCAGATATAGGATTAATGAAAACGAAAAATAAAGGAAGTGGGAAGGTCTATAAAATGGTTGGACGGATGACAAGTTTAACAGAACCTTATGTTGTTTCTATTTATATATATATATGTAATAAAATAAGATATAAATATAGGTTCAGTTTTGCATTCTTACAGAAAACATAGGTTCAGTTTTGCATTCTTACAGAAAACAT
The DNA here is from genome assembly GCF_003073215.2 of Triticum urartu. NCBI lineage: Eukaryota > Viridiplantae > Streptophyta > Magnoliopsida > Poales > Poaceae > Triticum > Triticum urartu. The sequence continues at coordinate 488,212,805 of NC_053028.1, read as the reverse complement.
AGGTTCAGTTTTGCATTATTGTAGAGAAATAGAACTGAGCTGTGCGTCGTCTTGAAAAAACAAACATAACTTGGGCTGCTGATGTTATAGACAAGCTAGGTTGGGAGGCCCAGAGGCCGCTTGATACCTGCCGAATCCAAAAAATGTTGAAACATGTCGTGGGCTGCCCATGTTAAACAACAAAACCTAGGCCATGGACCTGGTGGGCCCGGGACTGTCAGCCTCTCGACGAACAGTTGTCTCCTGATTCCTCTTGTTTTGCTGACCATGTTGGGAACGACATACGGCGGCACTGCGGCGAGAGCACCAAGGCGGAGGACGACATCGAGACCTCGGACCAAATGAATCGGAGCGGGGGAAGATGCAGGCAGAGGGGAGTACGAGGGTTGACTTGTTCGGGTGCAGGGTGGGCCGGTGGAGCTGCCGCCGTCGGACAATGTGTGGGAGTAGAGGGATGGCCAGCCGCTGTATAGGAAGAGGACGAAAGATTGAACAAAATAAAGAACTACAAATGGATAGGTGGTTGGTCCAATATGTCTGTGTACGAGACCTGCTGGGTCCACCTGAGAAGGGGAATATGTTGGCAGGAAGGAGATTCAAAGCACGACAGCCGAGTGAACTAGTTTTTTTAAACGGACAAGTGAACTAGTTACATACATAAGCAAATAGCCACTAAAAAAGCAAACATGTTAATGTGTTCTTAAAAGAAATATTTCAAACAAAACAAATAATTACGACACATAGGCTAATGCATGAAACACTCAGATGATAAAGGTGCTTATAAACAGATAAAGTACAACATCTAGACCTTCCTGGCACGCTTGATCATGACGCTGCGGCTGTCCGTGTACTCATCAGTTACGGGAAGCAGACACGCCCTCATGTCCAAGATCCGCTTGTACTTGTCGTAGCATGCGTATGCGTCCTTGGCCGCGTAGGTTATGTAGGCTAGATTCAGAGGTACCTCCCACGTGTTCAGGTCCTTGGTATCATTGTCTTCTTTCATGTTGGCATATCAGGGGCCAATGATGGTCTCGGCGAGGTCAACTATAGAGTCCTTCTCATGCCTGTTGCCGATGGTCTTGTATTGCTTCTGGATGCCAACAAGCTTGTTGCATCAGATGGCCGAATCGTCGCGTTCTTCCTTCTCTCCACCATAGCTAAGGTGCATCGGCGCTGCCGATGAAACGGGCGAATGCTCCAGAACCTCTGATGGCCCGACAGTAGTGGTAGACGAGAACCTCGTCCCACACACATACATGGGTGATGGCGATCCGCTGGTCCCTGTCAGGTAACGAATGGATGGGCACAAGGTCTAAGTCCTGCGACCTTGTGCTTTCTCGTCCTGTAGGTACTGCTTGAACTCGGCGAGGCAGAGCTTCACCGAGTCTGGATCGTTGGTTTACATCACATTCAACTTGGTGCAGCCATAGGAATGAACGACGAACTCAAAGGGGAACTCCTTGCTGAAGTCCATATCCAGCAGGCTCACCCCTCGGATCGCCATTGGAGTCTCTTCAAGTGAATGAGTGGGTAGGTGGCGGCAGCAGTTCATTTTTCAGCTTTTGGGAAACTGGATTCAACAGTAATCTGAGTGTGTATAGGCAACAAAGTTACTACCCATCCCTCTCCTGCTGCACGCCCAGCAGGAGATGCACCCTCGGTGCATTCAAACGCCTCCATTAAGAAACCTACTTCGGCCACACGTCGGTTCACGAGCAGGTCTGTATTGGTACTGTAATAACAAGAGTTATTAGTGGTCACTTTACTTAAATTTAATTAGCTTTAATAGAAATTTATACTTAAAACAAGCAATGCATTGGCTCGTTCTATCAGTGCCACATGATCAACATGCACAACAATTAGAATTATTATTCTCAGGACGCACACGATCAGCACATTTGTTGCACTTTCACACAGATAATACTACCAAGTTTGAACTGTTTGTTATGGTTGTTGTCCTCTGCATCATCATGCCGTGTTTCCGAGCTTGCAAGATTCAGAACCAACAAATAAGATCCAAATAATAAGTACAACAAAGATGCCCACACATCTCATTAATTCCCAGCTTGCAAAATTCATAACCAACAAATAAGATTCAAATAATAAGTACAACAAATATGCCTACACATCTCATTGATTCCTAGCTTGCAAGATTCAAAACCAACCCATCAGATCCTTTTGATAAAGTGAATATCGGGATTAAATCCATCTTGGCTAGCCGTGTCATACAACCGAAGAACTTGGCGAATTCTCTTGACCTTCACAACATCTTGAAGGAAATATGCCCTAGAGGCAATAATAAAGTTATTATTTATTTCCTTATTTCATGATAAATGTTTATTATTCATACTAGAATTGTATTAACCAGAAACATAATACATGTGTGAATTCATAGACAAACAAAGTGTCACTAGTATGCCTCTACTTGACTAGCTCATTGATCAAAGATGGTTATGTTTCCTAACCATAGACATGAGTTGTCATTTGACAAACAGGATCACAACATTAGGAGAATGATGTGATTGACTTGACCCATTCCGTTAGCTTAGCACTAGATCATTTTAGTTTACTATTATTGCTTTCTTCATGACTTATACATGTTCCTATGACTATGAGATTATGCAACTCCTGATTACCGGAGGAACACTTTGTGTGCTACCAAACGTCACAACGTAACTGGGTGATTATAAAGGTGCTCTACAGGTGTCTCCGATGGTACTTGTTGAGTTGGCATAGATCGAGATTAGGATTTGTCCGATTTTCGGAGAGGTATCTCTGGGCCCTCTCGGTAATGCACATCACTGTAAGCCTTACAAGCAATGCAACTAATAAGTTAGTTGCGGGATAGTGCATTACAGAACGAGTAAAGAGACTTGCCGGTAATGAGATTGAACTAGGTATTGAGATACCGACGATCGAATCTCGGGCAAGTAACATACCGATGACAAAGGGAACAACGTATGTTGTTATGCGGTTTGACCGATAAAGATCTTCGTAGAATATGTAGGAGCCAATATGAACATCCAGGTTCCGCTATTGGTTATTGACTGGAAACATGTCTCGGTCATGTCTACATAGTTCTCGAACCCGTAGGGTCCGCACGCGTAACGTTCGATGACGATTGGTATTATGAGTTTATGTGATTTGATATACCAAAGGTAGTTCGGAGTCCCGGATGAGATTGGGGACATGACGAGGAGTCTCGAAATGGTCGAGACGTAAAGATCGATATATTGTACGACTATATTCGTACATCGGAAAGGTTCCGAGTGATTCGGGTATTTTTCGGAGTACCGGGGAGTTACGGGAATACGGGGAAGAAGTATTGGGCCTCATGGGCCAAGTGGTGGAAGAGAGGAGGTAGGGCGCGTGGACCCCCTAGCCCAAACCGAATTGGACTAGGGGCGGCCCCCTTTCCTCCCTCTCCTTCCTTCTCCCCTTCCCCCTTCCTTTCCCCCTCCTAGTTGGAGTAGGAAAGAGGGGAGTCCTACTCCTACTAGGAGGAGGACTCCTCCTCCTGGCGCGCCATAGAGGGCCGGACGGCCTCCCCACTTCCTCCTTTATATACGGGGGTAGGGGGCACCTCTAGACACACAAGTTGATCATTGATCCCTTAGCCGTGTGCAGTGCCCCCCTCCACCATAATCCACCTCGATCATATCGTAGCGGTGCTTAGGCGAAGCCCTGCATCGGTAGCAATATCATCACTGTCATCACACCATCGTGCTGACGGAACTCTCCCGTGAAGCTCTGCTGGATCGGAGTTCGTGGGACATCATCGAGCTGAACGTGTGCTGAACTCGGAGGTGCCGTGCGTTCGGTACTTGGATCGGTCGGATCGTGAAGACGTTCGAATACATCAACCGCGTATTCATAACGCTTCCGCTTATGGTCTACGAGGGTACATGGACGATACTCTTCCCTCTCGTTGCTATGCATCACCATGATCCTGTGTGTGCGTAGGAATTTTTTTGAAATTGCTACGTTCCCCAATAGTGGTATTAGAGCCAGGTTTATGCGTAGATGTCATATGCACGAGTAGAACACAAAGGAGTTGTGGCGTGGGTATATACATATTGCTTGACGTCACTAGTTGATTCTTGATTCAGCGGCATTGTTGGATGAAGCGGCCCAGACCGACATTACGCGTACGCTTACGCGAGACTGGTTCTACCGACGTGCTTCACACACAGGTGGCTAGTGGGTGTCTATTTCTCCAGCTTTAGTTGAATCGGATTCAATGAACATGGTTCTTTCTGAAGATCAAAAAACAATCACTATACCGCGTTGTGGTTTTTGATGCATAGGTAAGAATGGTTCTTGCTCAGCCCGTAGCAGCCACGTAAAACTTGCAACAACAAAGTAGAGGACGTCTAACTTGTTTTTGCAGGGCATGTTGTGATGTGATATGGTCAAGACGTGATGAGATATAAATTGTTGTATGAGATGATCATGTTTTGTTAAAGTTATCGGCAACTGGCAGAAGCCTTATGGTTGTCTCTTTATTGCATAAGATGCAAGTGCCATGTAATTGCTTTACTTTATCGCTATGCGATAGCAATAGTTGCAAAAGCAATAGTTGGCGAGACGACCATGTGACGACACATTGATAGAGATCAAGATGATGGAGATCATGGTGTCATGCTGGTGACGATAGAGATCATGACGGTACTTTGGAGATGGAGATCAAAGGCGCAAGATGATCATGGCCATATCATGTCACATATTTTGATTGCATGTGATGTTTATTTATGCATCTTATTTTGCTTAGTTCGGTGGTAGCATTATAAGATGATCTCTCACTAAATTTCAAGGTATAAGTGCTCTCCCTGAGTATGCACCATTGCGATAGTTCATCGTGCCGAGACACCACATGATGATCGAGTGTGATAAGCTCTACGTTCACATACAACGGGTGCAAGCCAATTTTGCACACGCGGAATACTCGGGTTAAACTTTACGAGCCTAGCATATGCAGATATGGCCTCGGAACACTGGAGACCGAAAGGTCGAGCGTGAATCATATAGTAGATATGATCAACATAGTGATGTTCACCATTGAAAACTACTCCATCTCACGTGATGATCGGACATGGTTTAGTTGATTTGGATCACGTGATCATTTATATGACTAGAGGGATGTCTATCTAAGTGGGAGTTCTTAAGTAATATGATTAATTGAACTTTAATTTATCATGAACTTAGTCCTGATAGTATTTGCATAACTATGTTGTAGATCAGTAGCTCGCGATGTAGCTCCCCATTTATTTTTGATATGTTCCTAGAGAAAAACTAAGTTGAAAGATGTTAGTAGCAAAGATGCGGATTGGATCCGTGATCTGAGGGTTATCCTCATTGCTGCACAGAAGAATTATGTCCTTGATGCACCGCTAGGTGACAGACCCATTGCAGGAGTAGATGCAAACGTTATGAACGTTTGGCGAGCTTGATATGATGACTACTTGATAGTTTAGTGCACCATGCTTTACGGCTTAGAATCGGGGCTTCAAAGATGTTTTGAACGCCACAGAGCATATAAGATGTTCCAAGAGCTAAAATTGGTATTTCGGACTCATGCCCGAGTCGAGAGGTATGAGACCTCTGACAAGTACTTTGCCTACAAGATGGAGGAGAATAGCTCAGCTAGTGAGCATATGCTTAGAATGTCCGAGTACTACAATCACTTGAATCAAGTGGGAGTTAATCTTCCAGATAAGATAGTGATTGACACAGTTCTCTAGTCACTATCACCAAGTTACTAGAACTTTGTGATGAACTATAATATGCAAGGGATAACGGAAACAATTCCCAAGCTCTTCGTGATACTGAAATCGACGAAGGTAGAAATCAAGAAAAGCATCAAGTGTTGATGGTTGACAAGACCACTAGTTTCAAGAAAAGGGCAAATGGAAGAAGAGGAACTTCAAGAAGAATGGCAAGCAAGTTGCTTCTCAAGAGAAGAAGCCCAAAGTATAGACCTAAGCCTGAGACTAAGTGCTTCTACTGTAAAGGGACTGGTCACTGGAAGCAAAACTGCCCCAAGTATTTGGCGGATAAGTAGGATGGAAAAGTGAACAAAAGTATATTTGATATACATATTATTGATGTGTACTTTACTAGTGTTTATAGCAAACCCTCAGTATTTGATACTAGTTCAGTTGCTGAGATTGGTAACTCAAAACAGGAGTTGCAGAATGAACAGAGACTAGTTAAGGGTGAAGTGACGATGTGTGTTGGAAGTGGTTCCAAGATTGATATGATCATCATCGCACACTCCCTATACTTTCGGGATTAGTGTTAAACCTAAATAAATGTTATTTGGTGTTTGCGTTAAGCATGAATATGATTTGATCATGTTTATTGCAATACGGTTATTCATCTAAAGTTAGAGAATAATTGTTGTTCTATTTACATGAATAAAACCTTCAATGGTCTTACACCCAAGGTGAATGGTTTATTGAATCTCGATCGTAGTGATACACATATTCATAATATTGAAGCCAAAAGATGCAAAGTTAATAATGATAGTGCAACTTATTTGTGGCACTGCCGTTTAGGTCATATTGGTGTAAAGCACATGAAAAAAATCCATGCTGATGGGCTTTTGGAATCACTTGATTATGAATCAGTTGATGCTTGCAAACCATGCCTCATGGGCAAGATGACTAAGACTCTGTTCTCCGGAACAATGGAGCGAGTAAAAGACTTGTTGGAAATGATAAATACTGATGTATGCAGTCCGATGAGTGTTGAAGCTCGCGACATCTATTATTATTTTCTGACCTTCACAGATGATTTGAGTAAGATATGGGTATATCTTCTTAATGAAACATGAATCTGAAACATTTGAAAAGTTCAAATAATTTCAGAGTGAAGTGGAAAATCATCATAACAAGAAAATAAAGTTTCTACGATCTGACCGTGGAGGAGAATATTTGAGTTACGAGTTTGGTCTTCATTTGAAACAATGCGGAATAGTTTCGCAACTCACGCCACCTGGAACACCACAGCATAATGGTGTCTCCAAACATCATAAACGTACTTTATTAGATATGGTACAATCTATGATGTCTCTTACCGATTTACCACTATCGTTTTGGGGTTATGCATTAGAGACAGTTGCATTCATGTTAAATAGGGCACCATCGAAATCCATTGAGACGACGCCTTATGAACTGTGGTGTAGCAAGAAACCAAAGTTGTCGTTTCTTAAAGTTTGGGGCTGCGATGCTTATGTGAAAAAGCTTCAACCTGATAAGCTTGAACCCAAATCAGAGAAATGTGTCTTCATAGGATACCCAAAGGAAACTATTGGGTACACCTTCTACCACAGATCCGAAGGCAAGACATTTGTTGCTAAAAATGGATCCTTTCTAGAGAAGGAGCTTCTCTCGAAAGAAGTGAGCGGGAGGAAAGTAGAACTTGATGAGGTAACTGTACCTGCTCCCTTATTGGAAAATAGTTCATCACAGAAATCTGTTCCTGTGACTCCTACACCAATTAGTGAGGAAGCTAATGATGATGATCATGTAACTTCAGATCAAGTTACTACCAAACCTCGTGGGTCAACCAGAGTGAGATCCGCACCAGAATGGTACGGTAATCCTGTTCTGGATGTCATGTTACTTGACCATGACGAACCTATGAACTATGAGGAAGCGATGATGAGCCCAGATTCCGCGAAATGGCTTGAGGCCATGAAATCTGAGATGGGATCCATGTATGAGAAGAAAGTATGGACTTTGATTGGCTTGCCCGATGATCGGTGAGTCATTAAGAATAAATGGATATTCAAGAGGAAGACGGACGCTGATAGTAGTGTTACTATCTACAACGCTCGAATTGTCGCAAAATGTTTTCGACAAGTTCAAGGTGTTGACTACGATGAGATTTTCTCACTCGTATCGATGCTTAAAAGTCTGTCCGAATCATATTAGCAGTTGTCGTATTTTATGAAATCTGGCAAATGGATGTCAAAACTGTATTCCTTCATGGATTTCTTAAAGAAGAGTTGTATATTATGCAACCAGAAGGTTTTGTCGATCCTAAAGGTGCTAACAAAGTGAGCAAGCTTCAACGATCCATCTATGGACTGGTGCAAGCATCTCGGAGTTTGAATATATGCTTTGATAAAGTGATCAAAGCATATGGTTTTGTACAGACTTGCGGTGAAGCCTGTATTTACAAGAAAGTGAGTGGGAGCACTACAACATTTCTGATAAGTATATGTGAATGACATATTGTTGATTGGAAATAATGAAGAATTTTCTGGAAAACATAAAGGAATGTTTGAAAAGAGTTTTTTAAAGAAAGACCTCGATGAAGCTGCTTACACATTGAGCATCAAGATCTATAGAGATAGATCAAGACGCGTGATAAGTTTTTTCAATAAGTACATACCTTGACAAGATTTTGAAGTAGTTCAAAATGGACCAGTCAAAGAAGGAGTTCTTGCCTGTGTTGCAAGGTGTGAAGTTGAGTAAAGACTCAAAACCCGACCACAACAGAAAATAGAAAGAGAATGAAAAGTCATTCCCTATGCCTTAGTCATAGGTTCTATAAAGTATGCTATGCGGTTTACCAGTCCTATTGTATACCTTAGCATGATTCTGGCAAAGGAGAACAATAGGAGTAGATCACTGGACAACGGTCAAAATTATCCTTAGAGGACTAAGGAAATATTTCTTGGTTATGGAGGTGATAAAAGAGTTCGTCGTAAAGAGTTACGTCGATGCAAGATTTTTACATCGATCTGGATGACTCTAAGTCTCAGTCTGGATACATATTGAAAGTGGGAGTAATTAGCTAGAGTAGCTCCGTGCATAGCATTGTAGACATAGAAATTTGCGAAATACATATGGATCTGAATGTTGCAGACCCGTAGACTAAACTTCTCTCACAAGCAAAACATGACCACTCTTTGGGTTTTAATCACATAGCGATGTGAACTAGATTATTGAATCTAGCAAACCCTTTGGGTGTTAGTCACATGGAGATGTGAACTGATCACATAAAGATGTAAACTATTGGTGTTAAATCACATGACGATGTGAACTAGATTATTGACTCTAGTGCAAGTGGGAGACTGAAGGAAATATGCCCTAGAGGCAATAATAAAGTTATTATTATTTCCTTATTTCATGATAAATGTTTATTATTCATGTTAGAATTGCATTAACCAGAAACATAATACATGTGTGAATACATAGACAAACAAAGTGTCACTAGTATGCCTCTACTTGACTAGCTCGTTGATCAAAGATGGTTATGTTTCCTAACCATAGACATGAGTTGTCATTTGACAAACGGGATCACATCATTAGGAGAATGATGTGATTGACTTGACCCATTCCGTTAGCTTAGCACTTGATCGTTTTAGTTTACTGCTATTGCCTTCTTCATGACTTATACATGTTCCTATGACTATGAGATTATGCAACTCCCGATTACCGAAGGAATACTTTGTGTGCTACCAAACGTCACAACGTAACTGGGTGATTATAAAGGTGCTCTACAGGTGTCTCCTATGATACTTGTTGAGTTGGCATAGATCGAGATTAGGATTTGTCACTCCGATTATCGGAGAGGTATCTCTGGGCCCTCTCGGTAATGCACATCACTATAAGCCTTGCAAGCAATACAACTAATAAGTTAGTTGCGGGATAGTGCATTACAGAACAAGTAAATAGACTTGCCGGTAACGAGATTGAACTAGGTATTGAGATACCGATGATCGAATCTCGGGCAAGTAACATACCGATGATAAAGGGAACAACGTATGTTGTTATGCGGTTTGACCAATAAAGATCTTCGTAGAATATGTAGGAGCCAATATGAACATCTAGGTTCCACTATTGGTTATTTACTAGAGACGTGTCTCGGTCATGTCTACATAGTTCTCGAACCCGTAGGGTCCGCATGCTTAACGTTCGGTGACGATTGGTATTATGAGTTCATGTGATTTGATGTACCAAAGGTAGTTCAGAGTCCCGGATGAGATCGGGGACATGACGAGGAGTCTCAAAATGGCCGAGACGTAAAGATCGATATATTGGACGACTATATTCGGACATCGGAAAGGTTCCGAGTGATTCGGGTATTTTTCGGAGTACCAGGGAGTTACGGGAATACGGGGAAGAAGTATGGGCCTCATGGGCCAAGTGGTGGAAGAGAGGAGGCAGGGCATGCGGCCCCCTAGCCCAAACCGAATTGGACTAGGGTGCCGGCCCCCCTTTCCTCCCTCTCCTGCCTTCTCCCCTTCCCTCTTCCTTTCCCCCTCCTAGTAGGAGTAGGAAAGAGGGGAGTCCTACTCCTACTAGGAGGAGGACCTCCTCCTGGCGCGCCATAGAGGGCCGGCCGGCCTCCCCCCTTGCTCCTTTATATACGGGGGCAGGGGGCACCTCTAGACACACAAGTTGATCATTGATCCCTTAGCCGTGTGCGGTGCCCCCTCCACCATAATCCACCTCGATCATATCGTAGCGGTGCTTAGGCGAAGCCCTGCATCGGTAGCAACATCATCACCGTCATCACGCCGTCATGCTGACGGAACTCTCCCGTGAAGCTCTGCTGGATTGGAGTTCATGGGACGCCATTGAGCTGAACGTGTGCTGAACTCGGAGGTGCCGTGCGTTCGGTACTTGGATCGGTCGGATCGTGAAGACGTTCGACTACATCAACCGCGTTCTCATAACGCTTCTGCTTACGGTCTACGAGGGTACATGGACGATACTCTTCCCTCTCGTTGCTATGCATCACCATGATCCTGTGTGTGCGTAGGAATTTTTTTGAAATTGCTACGTTCCCCAACACATCTGTAGTTGAGTATTACTGTTTGCACAACACAAATAAGAAGAGCCTGAGTACTATAATTGTGGCACTCCTTGAACTCAACCTGGAGCTCCACTCGGATGAGGCCTGCTTGGACTTTCATGATTCAATTCATGCGCCTTTTTCTGCAGTTCACCTGAAATAAAGCAAAGATTGCATCATTCAGCTAGCAAGAAGTACTTGCTCTCGTGAGCTGGCAGGTTCTTTAGTAGTTGCACTAAAATTGAGGAACATTAAGGTTGGCTGTCCTGCTCATGTAAGGTGCAACTATAATTTGCTAATCCTTTTGTGCAGTTCCACTAAAATAAAGTGCCATTGTGGTGACAGTGACGACTCATCTTGCAAAGGCTAATAAAATGTTGCGCGAGATTACCAGCAGAATTTGACGGAGATTTTGGAAACTCCAATCATCATTTTGTGTAGTTCCAACAAAACTGAGAGATGTTGCCCACGTGACATTTTAGTTGAACTGCACAATACACTCATTCCAAAATAAAGAGTGTTTTGTGCAGTTCACCAAAAGGTCACAATAGCAACAAGGTGAAATGGATATCCCTATCTGCACAAAAAGATAGAAAGTAAACAGTTGCTGGTCAATAAGAATATACGAAACATACACGAAATGAAAAGAAGCATCTTAATTATGTTCATGGCAATCATGCAAGGACAGTAGAAATTTCAAAACGTCAGCAATGCTTCATGTTACCGGAAACATTACGATCAACAATGACATTCGTCAAATATGTGATTACTTTAATGGTGGCATTGCTTGTTTACCAGATACAGTAAATCAACGGCAGCTAAAGAGTTGGTTTAAGGCATGGGACCGTGGGGACACCAGGACACTCAACAGCGTAAAGGAGCAACTTACTTATCATACTGGGGAAAACAGCAGAAGTACCATTTGTAACACGGTTTAATTGCATCATATGACTAGAGGCATTAGATTAACAATAACACTGGTTAGACATGTCCCTAAGCTAACAGTGTGATCACTTCATTTTACATGCGCCCTTACATTAACAATATCAAAAGGTTGGTATAAGGACATGCGACAGTGGACGCATCAGCACAATGTACCTACAAGGAGGCATAAAGTGGTGATGCTGAGTTTGTTCATGCTCTGTGAGGGCAACAAATCTAATCCTGGAGACCTTTTACTATGTAAGGGCAGCAAATCTAATCCTGGAGACCTTTTACTATGTGAGGGCAGCAAATCTAATCCTGGAGACCTTGTACTATGTGAGGGCAGCAAATCTAATCCTGGAGACCTTTTACTATGTGAGGGCAGCAAATCTAACCCTGGAGACCTTTTACAATGTGAGGGCAGCAATTCTAATCCTGGAGACCTTTTACTATGTGAGGGCAGCAAATCTAATCCTGGAGACCTTTTACTATGTGAGGGAAACAATTCTAATCCCGGAGACCTTTTACTATGTGAGGGCAACAAATCTAATCCTGGACATACTCTGTTGAGTTGTCCACCAGCCGCCACTTTCTATCATTTTTTCAACCAATAATAGATCTATTCCTTATGCAGTTTGTACTGCATTTTCCCATTATTTCCCTTTTCAACCAAGAGACCGGTTGGGTATCCGGTCTCTACTACTTTCACCATATTATTTCCTCTTTGAATCAAGTCCTAGATTCATGCTACAACTTTCCCCCTTCCTTCGTTGTTTGAACCAAGTCCTAGATTTGAATGCATGAAGTAGCTTTACCTCTAATAATACTAAAAATTTAGGTGGCTTTGGAAGAGTTGATGGGAGTAGAAAAAGTTGCACATGCAGACACATGGGGAGCTGGGGTAGTAGAGTAAGGCCGCTTTCAAAGAACTTATACCCGAGGGTCGTCAGGATGCCGGCGGCGGTAGGTCGGATCTGTGCATAATACGACAGGGAGGAAGAAGGGTCGGAGGACCTCCCGAGCCGGCACTGTGTCGGAGAGAACGACACGGGCAGAGGATTGGGCCCCTCCGGCAGCTGTGGGTTTCCCCCCTCGCCGGCGATGACCGCGTGAACGATGCACCTAGTCCTCTACACACACCAGCCGAAGGGATCCGGCCGGATCTGTGACCAGCGGTGAGCAGAGAGAAAATGTCGCTACCGCTGTCTTGTTTAGATCTGGAGAGGATGACAGAATAAAGAGAGCAACCCTAGTAAAGCAAGCGGTCAGGCCCCGGCATACATATATAGTGGAGTGATTATCTTTTTCTCTCCACAACAAGCATTTCAATTTGTGTATGTGGCATTAAAGAAAAGAGACTCTCTATTTAAGGTGAGTAACTGTATGACTCCTACTTACTACTACTACTACTACTACTACTACTACTACTACTACTACTACTACTACTACCTCCGTCCTGGTTTATAGGTCACCTTTGTAGTTCGTGCCAAATTTTGAACAAATGTTTAGCTAACAAAATGTTAATGCATGTCAACAAAAATTATATCGTTGGATTTGTATTTCAATATAGTTATCAATGATATAATTTTTGGTAACATGCATGAACGTTTTGTTAGTTCAATCTATAGTCAAAATTTGACACAATATACAATGGGGACCAATAAACTAGGACGAAGGTAGTAGTAGTAGTATTGTTCACTTGTGCTCCCCGGCCCTCCATTCATTGACCAACCCCACGGGTGAATAAACATACAATACTAGTATTTATATAGAACGAACAAGCTCGAACCATTTTCGCGTAGTTAAAAGTTGAGGGCGGGGCTTTTCCCGGGCAGTACGTGCGGCAGTTTTCGCGTAGGCGGTTTGACAGAGAGGCGAGGAGGGTGAGGGAGTAGCGGATTCAACTTACTTACTGCTAGAAAGGTCGGGCCATCCGATTTGACAGCACGTTACTGCTGGAAAGACTTGTGATATGACCACTCACTATAGTCATGAATTACTGGCGGTACGACCGGGGTGATGCCCCCCTTCTGTTCCGCACTCTAATTTGGTGCATGACACGTCGACCCGGATGCTGGCTCTCCAACATGTCAGCGAAGTACGTAGGAGGAGTGCGAACCACGACAAAGGAGTGCAAACCACGGTAGCCCAGTGAATCAGTAGTAGAAAACAATGTGCTCATATGGCCATAAAAACAATGTGCTATGGTCCAGACTGTAGCATGTACAGTACTACTCCTCTTTGTTTGGATCCCTGAGTTAGAGCTAGTTTGGGTTGAAATAGCCTCAAATTATCCAAACATGAGGGGTTAGTTTGAGCTAGTTTGCTCTAACCCAGCTAAAAAAACTAGGGACTAGGGACTTTTTAGTTGGGACTAGAAAAAGTCCTAGGACTTATGAACCAAACAGGGCCTCAAGCACCTATGGAGGCGACTGCATGCTCGCATCTATCGTGTGTCAGGAGACGTTCCCGTCGATGACGAGGTGCCTATGGTGCACCGCGACCAAGGCGGATAGGAAAACGAGAGAACTATGTATTTATTTACGGTGTAGATTCACTCATTTTGCTCCATATGTACTCCGTCTCGGTGTAGTCTAGTCACTTGTTGAAATCTCTAGAAAAGCAAATACTCCTTTCTGGTTTACAGGGCTATACTAGCAAGTAATAGTGGGCTCACATAGCAATTTTGTCTCATGCAAGAGCCTGGCTATATGCGTGCTCCAAGGTTCGAAACTGCCACGTTCGGGTTGCGCTTGGCTCTTCGCCTCTTCGAGAAGACGAACAATGACATTACTACTACTGCTTCTATAGTATCGAATCCACTGCTGCATGTCCGTCCACTGCGAGCGTGAGGGATAGCTTGTTGTAGTACTACTATAAGAAAAAGCCTGTCCTCGTTTGCGAGCCATCGCGCGCATGGGCGAGGGAGAAGGCGAGTAGTAAAATAAAGCTTCTCCTCATTGTATGAGTTGACATACCCACAGTGTACAATACTCCATTTGCTGGAACCTCTAACATACCCCACCACAAATTAAAATATATATTCCTGTCTTGACCAGATGAGCGTGCAAACTACAATCACCAGGATGACAGGTAGGGCCAGAAGATTATTTTAATAAAAAAAGAATGGAGCCGACCCCAACGATTTTAAAGCTTACAGGCATGGTACACGCTATCCTAGATTACTCTACACATGAAACTACCACACGAGCGTTCGGGCTGTGCTTGGCTCTTTGCCTCTTTGGGAAGTCGAACAATGATGGAGTACTGCTACAGTGGAGGAGTACTATAGTATGCTTCTGGCCATCTGACACCGATTGAACTGCTGCATGTCCACCGCGTGCGAGAGGGAGATCATGTAGCGAACGAAAGCTTCTCCTAGTCCTGCCAGCCACCACGCTCATGGGCGAGGGAGGGACGCAGCTTCATTGACTTACTGCTCCTACCTTTGCGTGTATGACAGGTGGGCCCAATAGGAGGGTGGCCCACCTATCATGCAGCCAAAGGCAGGTGCGGTTAAGGCGAGAGGGTGTTGTAGTAATCAAACTTCTCGGTCTTGTATGAGTTGACACGACACATCAAAGCACCACACTCAATATATTTCAATAATTTGTGTTTACCGATGCATTAATTACAACGCATGCATGCATGCCGTGACTCTCCTTTTGATACTTGCATGTGTTGATTTAATGCACCTTGAAGTAGTATGAATATGTGACGATAAATCTTTGTGATGCCCCGGCCCTAATAAAGAGAGGATGGTTGTGCACGAGGAGGGCAGAACTCCGAGGAGGGTGAGATCATGCAGATGGAATAGGACCCGACGATGGAGCTCTCTATGGTTTTGATGGACCTCACCTTGCTCCATCGCCCCTTGTTCCTTCGCCCCTTGAAGCCTCCTGTGTATGAGGTTCGAATACACCTCCTCCGTTCGGTTGATTGAGCAAGGTGTAGGTTTCTTGATTGATGTGCTGTTCGATTGATTTGTGCAGTGCAAGGGAGGGCACCTGGCCTGCACGGACTATCGCGTCGAGCACCCCGGGAACCAGTGGCAGTGCCAGAAGTGCGAGCGCGGTGGTGGCTTCGACGTGTGGAACATGGTGGTGGACACTATCCTCTCCTCGGTGAGGGTGGAGTGCCCGCACGAAGGCTGTGGGCTCTACGTCACTTACCACAAGCTCGCCGATCACCAGAGCGTGTGTCCCCTCGTGCCCTGCAAATGCCCCGTGCTCGTCCGCAGCTACGAAGGCTCGCCGCCGGCACTCTCCCACCACATCCGCACCGTGCATCCCATGCCCGTGCACAGGATCCAGTACGGCAAGGTGCTCCAGCTGCAAGTGCCACTGTTGGAGCCACGTCTCTTGCTGTTCGCGGAGGAGGACGGTTGCGCGTTTTATTGGTCGGCGGCGTGCTCGACATCGGCGCGCCTTTCACCGTGTCGGTTGCTACGTCTTGAGATTGCGTTGGTTTTCCCCGAAGAGGAAGGGATGATGCAGCAGAGTAGCGTAAGTATTTCCCTCAGTTTTTGAGAACCAAGGTATCAATCCAGTAGGAGCCCACGCTCAAGTCCCTCGTACCTGCACAAACCGATAGCTACTCGCAACCAACGAGATTAGGGGTTGTCAATCCCTTCACGGTCACTTACGAGAGTGAGATCTGATAGATATAATATTTTTGGTATTTTTGGTATAAAGATGCAAAGTAAAAAGTAAAGACAAAGTAAAAAGCAAAAGCAAGATTAAAGTGATGGAGATTGATATGATGAGAATAGACCCGGGGGACATAGGTTTCACTAGTGGCTTCTCTCAAGAGCATAAGTATTCTACGATGGGTGAACAAATTACTTCTGAGCAATTGACAGAATTGAGCATAGTTATGAGAATATCTAGGCATGATCATGTATATAGGCATCACGTCCGTGACAAGTGGATCGAAACGATTCTGCATCTACTACTATTACTCCACTCATCGACCGCTATCCAGCATGCATCTAGAGTATTAAGTTAAAAACAGAGTAACGCCTTAAGCAAGATGACATGATGTAGAGAGATAAATTCATGCAATATGAAATAAACCCCATCTTGTTATCCTCGATGGAAACGATACAATATGTGACTTGCTGCCCCTTCTGTCACTTGGTAAGGACACCGCAAGATCGAACCCAAAGCTAAGCACTTCTCCCATGGCAAGAACTACCAATCTAGTTGGCCAAACCAAACGGATAATTCGAAGAGACTTGCAAAGATAACCAATCATACATAAAAGAATTCAGAGAAGATTCAAATATTATTCATAGATAGACTTGATCATAAACCCACAATTCATCAGTCTCAACAAACACATCGCAAAAAGAAGATTACATCGAATAGATCTCCACAAGAGAGGGGGAGAACTTTGTATTGAGATTCAAAGAGAGAGAAGAAGCCATCTAGCTACTAACTATGGACCCGAAGGTCTTAGGTAAACTACTCACACTTCATCGGAGAGGCTATGATGATGTAGAAGCCCTCCGTGATGATGGCCCTCTTCCGGCGGAGCTCCGGAACAGGCCCCAAGATGGGATCACGTGGATACAGAAAGTTGCGGTGGTGGAATTAGGTTTTTGGCTCCTGTTCTGATCATTTGGGGGTACGTGTGTATATATAGGAGGAATAAGTACGCCGAAGGAGCAAAGAGGGGCCCATGAGGCAGGGGGGCGTGCCCCCACCCTCGTGACCGCCTCTTTTGTTCCTTGGAGCAGGGTCCAAGTCTCTTGGATCACGTTTGGTGAGAAAATCACGTTCCCGAAGATTTTATTCCGTTTGAACTCCGTTTGATATTCCGTTTATCCGAAACACTGAAATAGGCAAAAAACAACAATTCTGGGCTGGGCCTCCGGTTAATTGGTTAGTCCCAAAAATAATATAAAAGTGGAAAATAAAGCCCAATATAGTCCAAAACAGTAGATAATATAGCATGGAGCAATCAAAAATTATAGATACGTCGGAGACGTATCAGGCATCCCCAAGCTTAATTCCTGCTCGTCCTCGAGTAGGTAAATGATAAAAAAGAATTTTTGATGCGGAGTGCTACTTGGCATAATTTCAATGCAAATCTTCTTAATTGTGGTATGAATATTCAGATTAGAAAGATTCAACACAAAATTTTATATTGACATAAAAATTAAATACTTCAAGCATACTAACAAAGCAATTATGTCTTCTCAAAATAAAATGGCCAAAGAAAGTTATCCCTACAAAATCATATAGTCTGGCTATGCTCCATCTTCACCACACAAAGTATTCAAATCATGCACAACCCCGATGACAAGCCAAGCAATTGATTCATACTCTAACTTTTTCAAAACTTTTTCAATCTTCACGCAATACATGAGCGTGAGCCATGGATATAGCACTATAGGTGGAATAGAATGGTGGTTGTGGAGAAGATAAAAAGGAGGGGAAGATAGTCTCACATCAACTAGGCGTATCAATGGGCTATGGAGATGCCCATCAATAGATATCAATGTGAGTGAGTAGGGATTGCCATGCAACGGATGCACTAGAGCTATAAGTGTATGAAAGCTCAACAAAAGAAACTAGTGGGTGCGCATCCAACTTGCTTGCTCACGAAGACCCAGGGCAATTTTGAGGAAGCCCATTATTGGAATATACAAGCCAAGTTCTATAATGTAAAATTCCCACTAGTATATGAAAGTGACAATCATATGAGACTCTCTATATGAAGAACACGGTGCTACTTTGAAGCACAATATATGAGACTCGCTATATCACGGTGCTACTTTGAAGCACAAGTGTGGAAAAAGGATAGTAGCATTGCCCTTTTTTTGGGCCTTCTTTTTTTCTTTGGCCTTTCTCTTTTTTTTTATTTGGGACAATGCTCTATTGAATGATGATCATCACACTTTTATTTATTAACAACTCAATGATTACAACTCGATTCTAAAACAAAGTATGACTCTATATGGATGCCTCCGGCGGTGTACCGGGATATGCAATGAATCAAGAGTGACAAGTATGAAGAAATTATGAACGGTGGCTTTGCCACAAATACTATGTCAACTACATGATCATGCTAAGCAATATGACAATGATGAATATGTCATGATGAACTAGATGGTGGAAAGTTGCATGGCAATATATCTCGGAATGGCTATGGAAATGCCATAATAGGTAGGTATGGTGGCTGTTTTGAGGAAGGTATATGGTAGGTGTATGATACCGGCGAAAGGTGCACAGTATTAGAGAGGCTAGCAAAGGTGGAAGGGTGAGAGTGCGTATAATCCATGGACTCAACATTAGTCATAAAGAACTCATATACTTATTGCAAAAATCTAGAAGTTATCAAAGCAAAGTATTACGCGCATGCTCCTAGGGGGATAGATTGGTAGGAAAAGACCATCGCTCATCCCCGACCGCCACTCATAAGGAAGACAATCAATAAATAAATCATGCTCCGACTTTGTTACATAACGGTTCACCATACGTGCATGCTACGGGAATCACAAACCTTAACACAAGTATTCTTTAAATTCACAACTACTCAACTAGCATGACTTTAATATTATCACCTCCATATCTCAAAACAATTATCATGCTTCAATCTTTTCTTAGTATTCAACACACTCAAAATAAAGTTTCACAAATCTTGAATACCAAGCATATTATTATTAAGCAAATTACCATGCTATTAAGAGACTCTCAAAATAATTTAAGTGAAGCATGAGAGATCAATAGTTTCTTTAAAACACATCCACCACCGTTCTCTAAAAGATCTAAGTGAAGCACATAGAGAAAAATAATAACACTCAAAAGATATAAGTGAAGCACATAGAGAAAATTATCTAGCTCAAAAGATGTAAGTGAAGCACATAGAGCAAAACTATTTAGCTCAAAAGATATAAGTGAAGCACATAGAGTATTCTATCAAATTTTAATTCATGTATGGCTCTCTCAAAAGGTGTGTACAGCAAGGATGATTGTGGCATACTAAGACATAAAGACACAAATAATATAAGACGCTCCAAGCAAAACACATATCATGTTGGTGAATAAAAATATAGCTCCAAGTAAATTACTGATGGAAGTGGACGAAAGAGGGGATGCCTTCCGGGGCATCCCCAAGCTTTGACTTTTTGGTGTCCTTGGATTATCTTGGGGGTGCCATGGGCATCCCCAAGCTTAGGCTCTTGCCACTCCTTGTTCCATGATCCATCAAAAGAATTCACCCAAAACTTGAAAACTTCACAACACAAAACTCAAAATAGAAAACTCGTGAGCTCCGTTAGCGAAAGAAAACAAAAGACCACTTCAAGGTACTGTATTGAACTCATTCTTTATTTATATTGGTGTTAAACCTACTGTATTCCAACTTCTCTATGGATTATAAACTATTTTACTATCCATAGATTCATCAAAATAAGCAAACAATACACGAAAAATAGAATCTGTCAAAAACAGAACAGTCTGTAGTAATCTGTAGCTAGCACAAGATCTGAAACCCCAAAAATTCTAAAATAAATTTCTGGATGTGAGGAATTTATCTATTAATCATCTTCAAAAATAATTAACTAAATATCACTCTTCAAATAAAAATGACAGCATTTCTCGTGAGCTCTAAAGTTTCTATTTTTTACAGCAAGTTCAACAAGACTTTCCCCAAGTCTTCCCAATGGTTCTACTTGGCACAAACACTAATTAAACACAAAAAACACAACCAAAACAGAGGCTAAATAATTTATTTATTACTAAGCAGGAGCAAAAATCAAGGAATAAAAATAAAATTGGGTTGCCTCCCAACAAGCGCTATCGTTTAACGCCCCTAGCTAGGCATAAAAGCGAGGATAGATCTAGGTATTGCCATTGAGAATAATTAACCGTAATATTATCTAGGAGTTTAGTAGCATCTCCTAAAGTTATTTCCATAAAATTTCCACCCACGGCCGAATCTAAAAGACTTCAAGAAGCAAAATTCAATCCGGCATAAAATTTTTGTATAATCATCCACAAATTCAAACCATGAGTAGGGCAATTACGTATCATTAATTTCATTCTCTCCCAAGCTTGTGCAACATGTTCATGATCAAGTTGTTTAAAGTTCATAATATCGTTTCTAAGAGAGATGAACTTAGCGGGAGGAAAATACTTAGAGATAAAAGAATCTTTGCACTTGTTCCATGAATCAATACTATTCTTAGGCAAAGACGAAAACCAAGCTTTAGCATGATCTCTAAGCGAAAAAGGAAATAGCTTCAATTTAACGACATCATTATTGACATCGTTTTTCTTTTGCATATCACATAAATCAACGAAGCTATTCAGATGAGTAGCGGCATCTTCACTAGGAAGGCCGGCGAATTGATCTTTCATAACAAGATTCAACAAAGCAGCATTGATTTCACAAGATTCAGCATCGGTAAGAGGAGCAATCTGTCAGATTTCGGGTTCCGGCTGACCCTTGAGGTTCAAACACTGGGGTGCACGCGGAGATTTCGCCTCCTACCTACCTGCACCCCTCCGCCTCGCTAAGATCTAAACTGTGGAAAGAACAACACAAGAGACACAGGGTTTATACTGGTTCGGGCCACCGTTGTGGTGTAATACCCTACTCCAGTGTGTGGTGTGGTGGATTGCCTCTTGGGCTGATGATGACGAACAATACAAGGAAGAACAGCCTCGCGAGGGTCTGTTCTTGGCTGGGGCGATGAACTGCTGGGAGGAGTTCAGACACCTTTCTCTCTCTCTCTTTCTGATCGAAACCTCTCTCTAAAGAGCCTCCTTCCTCGAACCCCTCCGATCTCCCTTTCCCTCTCACGGGTGGCTGATCCTATTTATAGAGGCCCTGGTCCTCTTCCCAAATATCAGCTATCCTGACAAAAGTAGTCTTCGCCTGCGCAAAGCTCTGGTGATGACGCCGTCTTGGGCTCCACGGTGACCTCCATCTCGTAGTCCTCCTGGTCTTGGTCTCGTTGCACCGAAATGGCAACCTTTGCCTGATGCCTCGGTACTCCACGGCTGCGCTTGCCCCCTTTGCACCAAAGGGGAAAGGAGGACACTGCGCGGGGTGGCACCCGCCTGGCGCCCTTGGTCGTCATGGCTTGCATCACAGGCACCTCGTGAGGTATCCTGCCTTGGTCTCTCCGCCTCCTCGTGAGCCAGCCTAACGAGGCCGTGCCTGAGGAAGCTCTGCATCATCCGCCCCGCGAGACTTGGCCCCTCGCGAGGGTCTTGGGTTTGTGTTGGTGAAGATGGGCCGCGCTGGGCCCCCCTTTGAGCCATGCCGCAGGCCGCAGGCAGGCAAGTCTGGGGACCCCCGTTCCCAGAACACCGACAGTAGCCCCAGGGCCCAAGGCGCGCCCGGACTTGGCCGTGCAGGGAGGCGGAAGGGCAAGAGCGAAGCGCCGCGGGCCCTAACAGCCTGCGGCCTTGGGCACCGCGTGGCGGTTGATTGGACGTGGGCACCTTAGCAACCGCGCGAGTTGATAAAGGAGCGGCATCCACCTAGGCTTTGCTTCTTGCTTTCCCCGGTTGCTGCTCAGATCCCCTTTCTTGCGTCTCTCCTTCCTTCCTCCAAAATTTCCAGATCCACTCCGACCGTGTGACCTAGGAAGCCATGGCACCTCGTCAGCCCCCGGCCGTAGCTTGGTACTCGTCTGCCCTGGACCCGCCGAACGTGTCGGAGGCGAGCCTTGCCCGGTTGCGCCGGATGGCGACGGCGCGGGGCATCAACGGGGCGAAGGTGTTTAAAGCCGGCTCCGCCACCCCTGAGGGTCAAGGGAGCACCTTCTATCCGCTCTTCGTAAGTGCCATTGCTGCTGGCCTGGTGCCTCCCTTCTCCGAGTTCTTCTTCTCTGTCCTCCGCCACTATAAGCTGCAAGCCCTGCATCTCCACCCCAACTCCGTCCTTCTCCTGGCAATCTTCGCCTATTACTACGAGGCTCACGTAGGGGTGCAGCCCTCAGTGGCCTTGCTGCGCCACTACTTCTACCTCCGGACCTCTCATGGTACTGCTTCTGCGTGCGCGAGCTTCGTCGCGTACGGTGGCGCCATTGCCATTTCGAACCCCGAGAAAAGGATTGAGGGCTTCAGGAGCAAGTGGGTCTTGGTGGATGCTGGGCGCATCCACCCTCGGCTGATCTTGCCCACGGAGCAGCCCACGAACTCCAGCGATTGGGATCGAGCGGAGCTCACGGACCCCCGCGCGAAGCTGATGTTGGAGAAGATGGACGCGGATCTGAGGCCGGCCAATATGGCGGCAGCGAAGCTGACCGACGCGTCACTGCTGAGGGAATTCCTGGAGCACCAGCTGGCTCCGCTTCGGCAGTACTCACTTCCGACTGGAGGCCCCGTCCGAACCCCGCGGCCCTAGCCGACGGAGATCTGGCTGTGGTCCTCCAATCTCTGGTCGGGGGCGATGTGGCGAGGTTGGCGGGCGCTCCTACGCCCTTGTTCCTCCGTGACGACTGGGAGCAGGTAGTGGAGTCCATGCCCGTATTCAACGGGGATGGGCCCGTGCCCGTGGAAACTCCTGAGGAACCGGTGGACGTGCCCTCCGACGACTCCAGCGAAGAGGAGGAAGGAGGGGAGCGGGGAAAAGGGCCTGACTCCGAGGCGACTGACGGAGAGTCGAGGGCTCCCCTCCTCCGCGCAGGTCCCGCGTTCTCCGCCTCTCTCCGAGCGATGACGACGAGGATGACGACGAAGACGACGACGAGGACAATGACGAGCAGGACGGCGGGAGCTCGCCCCCGATCCCGAAGAAGGACAGGACCGGGCTGATCTCCCGCGGGTCTGCCCCGGCCCTGGGGCGGACCGCAGACGCACCTTCCGCCTCCAAGCTTCCCGAGGTTAACCCTTCCAGCCGGCTTTTAGGCTTCAAATTTGGCCGGAGGCCGCTTGAGCTCACTGGCGACGACCCGTAAGCATTCGATTCTTGTCTTTATCTCTTGCTCTGCTTCTGAGGCTTGACGTCCGCATCTCTTGGATAGGCTAGCGCCCGCAGCAAAGAAGCCGAAGGGAGCTCCCGAGGTTCCATCCGTGGCAGCGCTTCTGCCCGCGAAGGAGGGTGACCGCGACGCACAGGCTTCTCCTGCCCGGTCGTCCTCGCGAGGCCTGGCTGAGCCGGCTGGGGCGAGCTCAGCCCCCACGGCCCAAGTGGCTCCCGAGGTGCTCTTGCCTGCCGCCGCCACTACAGCTGTCGGGGCGCGGCAGACTCCGCCTCAAGATGCTGTGGCCGCGCTGCCGCCTTCTCCTCCTACTCCACCAGCTGCTATCTCTCCGACTCCTTCTGCCGTTCTGGATCGTGTTGTTGCTGAGCTGGACCGACTGCGTCAGGATCTTCTTGGCGCCGACCCCGCTTGTTGGCCAGGCGCTTGGAGCTGGCTTCAGGATGGGTTCGCTCCGACTCTTCGATTCGGGCGGCACTGGTACAGGCCTCGACGGCATGCGACGAGGAGAAGCAGGCCGTCCTTGAGGCGAAGGCTGCTCGTGACGCAGCCCTGGGGGAGGTGGTCGACGTCCATGGACGTTGCATGGCGCTGGAGGGCGAACTGCAAGATTTGCGGGACTAGCTCGCGAACGAGGTCCGCCTTCGCCAAGAGCAGGAAGAAGGCGTGAAGGCTCGCGAGGCGGCTCTCAAGGAGAGGGAGGTCAAGCTCAAGAAACGCCGCGACCGCCTAGGCAAGCTGGAGCAGGAGTTGGGGGCGAGGAAGGCCAAGCTGGACGACGAGGCCCTGGTTCTTGCCGAGGACCGCGTGGCCTTCACGGAGATGGAGGCAAGGGCTCGCTCCTCACTGAGGACGCTTTACGACAGCGGCCTGGAGAGCCCACTGGCTGGCGCCGAGGACGGCCCCGCCAAGCTGCTTCCCTTCCTGGTTCACGCTCTTGAAGATGTCGCCCTTGGCCTTGGCCCCACGGCCGAGGCCGAGGCGCATGTCCTGTCTTCTGTAGCACTGACGCGGGTCCTCACCCACATCTACCTTCGCGATCCTGGTGTCGACCTCGACAGCCTGCTGGAGCCAGTGAGCGGCGAGTGTGCCGCTGCCGAGGCCGTGAAGGGTCGCGCAGAGGCCCTGCTGGGGAAGTTCCGGGCCTTCAGCACCAAGCCGAAGCAAGGCGCTGCCGACCCCACCGCTCCGTGAGGCGTACCCAATCCGCGCTGCTCCATTGCCGACAAGTGACTCCGTCGTGACTCCTGTCCTGCCTTTAATTCCTGCACATGTATCATGCCTCGGGGAGGCGTTTAAACTTGCGTTTGGCATTGAGATAACAGTGTGGACTGTAATATTTGCTTTCGAATTCCTTGAAATTTGTGCCTTTCCTTCCTACTTGCTTATGTTCTACGCCGGCAGAGCCCGGCCCCGCGCATGCCTCACCCAGCGTTGGTCCCGACCGGAAACCAGGATGGGGCCAAGGAGTGAGGGGCCACGTGACAAGTTAGGCTCCTGAGTCGCGATGCTCAGGAGTCCCCCTTGGCGCACGAACAACAAGTAGGGAGGTGTGATGCGGGTGGATCTACCGTTCTACGTCTGCAGAGCCCGGCCGCGCACGTGCCTCACCTAGCGTTGGTCCCGACCGGAAACTAGGACGGGGCCATGGAGTGAGGGGCTACGTGACCAGTTAGGCTCCTGAGTCGCGATGCTCAGGAGTCCCCCTTGATGCTCAAATGGCCTTCGTACCTTGGCTCCGCTCGGGGAGAGACGCGTGACGAACCAGGCCCGGGGGGACCTGGCTGGGCGGCGTGCGTCTGGGTGTGACCCAGGTGCAGCCCCCGTGCCCAGCCCCCTCACGCGGCGCTCCCGAGGGGAGGCGTTACGATGAGGCTAGAAACTGAGCTCTGGGCTCCCTGAGGTTGGTGCGGCCCGGGGGCCACCCTTAGTTGTTTATCACCAGCGCGGAGCATAGCGCTACCGTATGTGTACGGGCATAGCCGCTCCTCGGCAGTGTCGTCAGCCAGCACGGAGCATGGTTCTTCCACTAGTACGTGGGAGGGCCCCCCCTCCGGGAGGAGCCCCCGGGGCGTGTACAGCCCCGCCCTGACACGTGGCTGGCACGGTAGGGCCTGGCGAGGTGTATCTGGGGGAAATACTTACGCTACTTTGCTGCATCATCCTTTCCTCTTCAAGGAAATCCAACGCAGTGCTCAAGAGGTAGCAAGAAGATTTCTGGCGCTGTTGCCGTGGAGGTCTATGCAAAAGTCAACACACCAAGTACCCATCACAAACCTTATCTCCTCCATTACATTATTTGCCATTTGCCTCTCGTTTTCCTCTCCCCCAATTCTCCCTTGCCGTTTTATTCGCCCTTCTTCTGTCCGTCTTTTTGTTTGCTTTTATGTCTTGGCTCATTTGATCGTTTGGTTGGTATAGTTGTTTATTTATTACTAAACAGAGAACCTAAGATCTATGGATCCTCATCCGCTTGCTAATCTTTTTAAGAGATCCAATTATGATGAACCAATTGCTAGTGAGTTTTGTGCACTAGATTATCTTTATAAGGTTTTGCTTGAAATTCGTGAATCTGAAAAGTATGATGAATTACTTTATGAAGCGATTCATGATAGATTTTTGAATAGAAAGCATGATTGCAATGACGATAGTATAAATTCTATTAATGTCAATTGTGCTTATAATATGCAAAACCCTAAGCTTGGGGATGCTATTTTTGCTATGTCCTCTACTTGTTGCAATGATCATGATTGGGGTGATTCTTCTTTTGATCTTGAGAATTTATTTACTCCCCATGATGATTATGAGATTGATAATAGTGTTTGCAATAATACTGAAAGTGGGTTTGGAAGAGTGTCAACTTTAGATCCCACATATTTTGATAATGTTCAATCTTATGAAATTTTTGATAAAAGTGGGTTTGGAGAGATCATGAATTTAGTTAATGTTAATCCCACTATTTTGGAAGAGTGTCAAATTTGCATGCATGTGGATCGTGTTGAAAATATTTTATGTGATAGATATTTTGTTGAATTTTCTTATGATCCCACATGCAATTATTATGAGAGAGGAAAATATGGTTGTAGAAATTTTCATGTTACTAAATTACCTCTCATTATGTTAAGATTGCTATTGTTTCTTTCCGCTTCCTTGCATATGCTAGTTTTTGCTTGCCTTGGTAATTTGTTTGCCTATAAGATGCATATGCATAGGAAGTATGTTAGACTTAGATGTGTTTGTCACATGCTTTATGATGCTCCTTTTGTGCTTCAATTCTTGTCTTTCATGTGAGCATCATTAAAATTATCAATGCCTAGCTATAAGGCTTTAAAGAAAAGCGCTTGTTGGGAGACAACCCAATATTTTTCCTTGCTGTTATTAAATAAATAATTTACCTAGCCTCTGTTTTGGTTGTGTTTTTTGTGTTCAGTTAGTGTTTGTGCCAAGTAGAACCGTTGGGAAGACTTGGGGAAAGTCTTGTTATCTTGCTGTAAAAAACAGAAACTTTAGCGCTCACGAGAACTGCTGCCATTTTTATTTGGAAAGTCCTATTTAGTTAATTATTTTTGAAGATGATTAATAGATAAATTCCTCACGTCCAGCAATTTATTTTAGAATTTTTGGGGTTCCAGATCTTGCGCTAGCTACAGATTACTACAGACTGTTCTGTTTTTGACAGATTCTGTTTTTCGTGTGTTGTTTGCTTATTTTGATGAATCTATGGCTAGTAAAATAGTTTATAAACAATAGATAAGTGGGAATACAGTAGGTTTAACACCAATATAAATATATAATGAGTTCATTACAGTACCTTGAAGTGGTCTTTTGTTTTCTTTCGCTAACGGAGCTCACGAGATTTTCTACTTTAAGTTTTGTGTTGTGAAGTTTTCAAGTTTTGGGTAAAGATTTGATGGATTATGGAACAAGGAGTGGAAAGAGCCTAAGCTTGGGGATTTCCATGGCACCCCCAAGATAATCTAAGGACACCTAAAAGCCAAAGCTTGGGGATGCCCCGGAAGGCATCCCCTCTTTCGTCTACTTCTATCGGTAACTTTACTTGGAGCTATATTTTTATTCACCACATGATATGTGTTTTTCTTGGAGCATCTTGTATGATTTGAGTCTTTGCTTTTTAGTTTACCACAATCATCCTTGCTGTACACACCTTTTGAGAGAGCCATACATGATTTGCAATTTGTTAGAATACTCTATGTGCTTCACTTATATCTTTTGAGTTATATAGTTTTGCTCTAGTACTTCACTTATATCTTTTAGAGCACGGTGGTGGATTTGTTTTATAGAAACTATTGATATCTCATGCTTCACTTAGATTATTTTGAGAGTCTTAAATAGCATGGTAATTTGCTTAAATAATCCTAATATGCTAGGTATTCAAGATTAGTAATTTTTTTTCTTATGAGTGTTTTGAATACTAAGAGAAGTTTGATGCTTGATGATTGTTTTGAGATATGGAGGTAATAACATCAAAGTCGTGCTAGTTGAGTAGTTGTGAATTTGAGAAATGCTAGTGTTGAAGTTTGCAAGTCCCGTAGCATGCACGTATGGTAAACGTTATGTAACAAATTTGAAACATGAGGTGTTCTTTGATTGTCCTCCTTATGAGTGGTGGTCGGGGACGAGCGATGGTCTTTTCCTACCAATCTATCCCCCTAGGAGCATGCGCGTAGTGCTTGGTTTTTGATGACTTGTAGATTTTTGCAATAAGTATGTGAGTTCTTTATGACTAATGTTGAGTCCATCGATTATACGCACTCTCACCCTTCCATCATTGCTAGCCTCTTCGGTACCGTGCATTGCCCTTTCTCACATTGAGAGTTGGTGCAAACTTCGCCAGTGCATCCAAACCCCGTGATATGATACGCTCTTTCACACATAAACCTCCTTATATCTTCCTCAAAACAGCCACCATACCTACCAATTATGGCATTTCCATAGCCATTCCGAGATATATTGCCATGTAACTTTCCACCATTCCGTTCATCATGACACATTCATCATTGTCATATTGCTTAGCATGATCATGTAGTTGACATAGTATTTGTGGCAAAACCACCGTTCATAATTCTTTCATACATGTCACTCTTGGTTCATTGCATATCCGGGTACACCGCCGGAGGCATTCATATAGAGTCATCTTTTGTTCTAGCATCGAGTTGTAATCATTGAGTTGTAAATAAATAGAAGTGTGATGATCATCATTTTCTAGAGCATTGTCCCAAGTGAGGAATTAAAAAAAGGGAGAGAAAGGCCATCAAAAAATAAGAGAAGGCCCAAAAAAGAGAGAAAAAGAGAGAAGGGACAATCCTACTATCCTTTGCCACACTTGTGCTTCAAAGTAGCACCATAATCTTCAGGATAAAGAGTCTTTTGTTTTGTCACTTTCATATACTAGTGGGAATTTTTCATTCTAGAACTTGGCAATGGGCCTCCTCAAGTGCCCTAGGTCTTCGTGAGCAAGCAAGTTGGATGCACACCCACTTAGTTTCTTTTGTTGAGCTTTCATACATTTATAGCTCTAGTGCATCCGTTGCATGGCAATCCCTACTCCTTGCATTAACATCAATCAATGGGCATCTCCATAGCCCATTGATTAGCCTCGTTGATGTGAGACTTTCTCCTTTTTTGTCTTCTCCACATAACCCCCATCATCATATTATATTCCACCCATAGTGCTGTGTCCATGGCTCGCGCTCATATATTGCGTGAAAGTTTATAGGTTTGAGATTACTAAAGTATGAAACAATTGCTTGGCTTGTCATTGGGGTTGTGCATGATGAGAGCATTCTTGTGTGACGAAAATGGAGCATGACTAAACTATATGATTTTGTAGGGATGAACTTCTTTGGCCATGTTATTTTGAGAAGACATAATTGCTTAGTTAGTATGCTTGAAGTATTATTATTTTTATGTCAATATGAACTTTTATCTTGAATCTTTCGGATCTGAATATTCATACCACAATTAAGAAGAATTACATTGAAATTATGCCAAGTAGCACTCCGCATCAAAATTATCTTTTTTATCATTTACCTACTCGAGGACGAGCAGAAATTAAGCTTGGGAATGCTTGATACTCTCCAATGTATCTATAATTTTTGATTGCTCCATGCTATATTATCTACTGTTTTGGACATTATTGGGCTTTATTATCCACTTTTATATTATTTTTGGGACTAACCTATTAATCGGAGGCCCAGCCCAGAATTGCTGTTTTTTTTGCCTATTTCAGAGTTTCACAGAAAAGGAATATCAAACGGAGTCCAAACGGAATGAAACCTTCGGGAACGTGATTTTTGGAACGAACATGATCCAGGAGACTTGGACCCTACGTCAAGAAACAAAGGAGGAAGCCACGAGGTAGGGGGGCGCGCCTACCCCCAGGCGCGCCCTCCACCCTCGTGGGCCCCCTGTTGCTCCACCGACGTACTCCTTCCTCCTATATATACCTATGTACACCCAAACGATCAAATACGGAGCCAAAACCCTAATTCCACCGCCGTAACTTTCTGTATCCACGAGATCCCATCTTGGGGCCTGTTCCGGAGCTCCGCCGGAGGGGGCATCCATCACGGAGGGCTTCTACATCGACACCATAGCCTCTCCGATGAAGTGTGAGTAGTTTACCTCAGACCTTCGGGTCCATAGTTATTAGCTAGATGGATTCTCCTCTCTTTTTGGATCTCAATACAATGTTCTCCCGCTCTCTTGTGGAGATCTATTCGATGTAATCTTCGTTTTGCGGTGTGTTTGTTGAGATCGGTGAATTGTGGGTTTATGATCAAGATTATCTATGAACAATATTTGAATCTTCTCTGAATTCTTTTATGTATGATTGGTTATCTTTGCAAGTCTCTTCGAATTATCAGTTTGGTTTGGCCTACTAGATTGATCTTTCTTGGAATGGGAGAAGTGCTTAGCTTTGGGTTCAATTTTGCGGTGTCCTTTCCCAGTGACAGTAGGGGCAGCAAGGCATGTATTGTATTGTTGCCATCGAGGATAACAGATGGGTTTTTTTATCATATCGCATGAATTTATCCCTCTACATCATGTCATCTTGCTTAAGGCGTTACTCTGTTTTCATGAACTTAATACTCTAGATGCATGCTGGATAGCGGTCGATGAGTGGAGTAATAGTAGTAGATGCAGGCAGGAGTCGGTCTACTTGTCTCAGACGTGATGCCTATATACATGATCATACCTAGATATTCTCATAACTATGCTCAATTCTGTTAATTGCTCAACAGTAATTCATTCACCCACCGTAAAATACTTATGCTCTTGAGAGAAGCCACTAGTGAAACCTATGGCCCCCGGGTCTATCTTCATCATATTAATCTTCCAACACTTAGTTATTTCCTTTGCTTTTTTACTTTGCTTTTATTTTACTTTGCATCTTTATCACAAAAATACCAAAAATATTATCTTATCATATCTATCAGATCTCACTCTCGTAAGTGACCGTGAAGGGATTGACAGCCCCTTATCGTGTTGGTTGCGAGGAGTTATTTTTTTTGTGCAGGTACGAGGGACTCGCGCGTAGCCTCCTACTGGATTGATACCTTGGTTCTCAAAAACTGAGGGAAATACTTATGCTACTTTGCTGCATCATCCTTTCCTCTTCAAGGAAATCCAACGCAGTGCTCAAGAGGTAGCAAGCAACATGAAACCTATGATAGAGCCAATCGGATGGTTGAGAACACTACAATTCATAGCTACAGATGTGTGTGTGAGAGAGGACAAGTGCGTGCGTGCACCTCTTCTCTTCCTGTATAACATACTAAACTCAGAGTACAAGTGTATGTGGGTGGCATCGACCTAGGGAGCAGTGATGGTGCGGGCGAGAAGTCCCGAGAGATAGGTGCAATGCGTCTAAAAAAAGACTAGTCTATAGCTCGCCACGAGGCTATTCCTGCCGAACGCCAAGTGTAAGATATGTATCTGACGTGCCAGTTTTTGCACATACACAGCAGTAGAAAAAGAACTAGTACCATGGCATACGCTACACCACGGTCGAGAACACGTGCCCACATTACGCCATCCAAGAATAGTGCCGCACTTCGAAACTAGAACCGTCAATAAATTTTGAGCGCGTCTCGTCACATTCCAAATTACTACTATTACCATGCTATATTTAATTGCAAACCTGTTCACACCAATCACAAACTAAACGGTTTCCCACTTAGGAGCATATTAGTAGTACTCGGGTACAAATACTACTATGCCAAGATGACTGCACATTCCTCCTCAACTCCTCATCCACAAAAACAATCAAGTCAATCAAGCCATGGCCAGCGTGAGCTCTGGGTCGAGAGATTTCCACTAGGGAGAGGCGAGCATGGAAGAGGAAGCACGAGAGATGTCCCGCCTCACCGCAAAGGCAGTCGACATGTCGAACCACGCAGCAGTAGCAACACAGAGATCCCGCCGCACCGCCGAAGCAGCACGGAGGTCCCGCCGCGCCATCGATGTAGCAGACTGGCCCGGCCATGCCGTGGAAGCAGCAGAGATGCCCCGCCGCACTGCCGAAGCAGCACGGAGGTCCCGCCGCGCTGTGGTGGCCTGGGAAAATTTCTCGCGGGCAGGCGAGGACTCTTACAGGCGCATGCATGCGATGGTCCATAGCCAGATGGATCAGATCTCCGGCTGGGCGAGGTTGTAGGATGAGGCTACCGGCGTCATCCGGCAACTAGGGGAGGGCAATGCGAATCTCTGGGGCGAGCACGACCTGCTGAGGGCGAAGATCACCGGAAGGGCGAAGCAGGAGGAGGAGACCGCTGCCTTGTTGCAGAGGACGGGCGTCATCATCAAGAAACTTATGGACGAGAATGCCATGCTCCGCATCGAGCGCAACAGGCTGGTGGAGGAATCCATGGATGTTGCCAAGCAGCGTATTAAGGACATGAAACTGACGAAAGAGATCATCGCCCTCCGCGAGAACTAGTCTCCGTGACCTGCAGCGCATAAAGAAAGTAGAGGTCATCGAGCCAAATCGTTGTATGTGTCTTCCTTCTTATTTTGCCCTTGTGTATTTCGGGCGTAGCCGCATGTGGCTTTTTTAATTATCTTCCTAATTATGTAAGACAATTATTATCCACTCTCGTCATCCTTATATATATTCATCAATCTTGCTATAAGTCAAAGTAGATGCTATATAGGTCCGTCGGATCTTACATCAAGATCCATGCAAAATTTTCTTTTCAGATTTTCTTTTCTCTCTCTTAAATCTCAGTCGAGTGAGACATTGCCACGCCATTAAACAGAGGCTCGGGCGCCATTAATGGAGACCTTGGGAGAGAGGTGGACGGCAGATGGAGGTCAAAGGGCTCTCCTCCCGATAAGCACGCGCAGGGGTCTAATCGCACGCCTCCCGTACTCAAATAGCTACCCTGCACAGCGCCTCCTAGCTAATAAAAAAGGGGACACGTGGCGGCACGTAAATGGTAAATAGAACGCCCACGGTTTCAGTAATACTTGTGTTTCCGAGTGTAACGTGACAACACTTGTTCCAAAATGACTTTGTTGATTGTTAATGTGTGCGCCTTCGCAAATCGGACAACAAAATTATCACAGCATGTTGGTGCCATGTCATGACACCAAGCCAAGTTTCATGATTTTCATGCGTGTTTTGGATTTACAAGAATTAAAAAACCAAGTTTCTCAATGTTTCTAGCCGAGAAACGATGCCCAGATGTTTGAATTTCATTCCCATTTCTTGCATGGGACCTAGAAATTTACCCGAGGACACACATGCGATTTTTCAACCAACTTTGGTGCATTGGAGCATGTGATTGTATTTCAAATTTGAATTATGCACACAAAGGTGACACGTTCTCAGAACCACGAGCCTTCTTGAGAGAAGCTCCAGTTTGCAAGAAACTTATACTAAAACTTGTTCCTATTCTGCCAATTTTTTTACCACAGCATGGTAGTACCATGGCATGACACCATGCCAAGTTTCATGATTTTTAGGCGTGTTTTGGATTTAAAAGAATTTTAAAACCAAGCTTCTCAATGTTCTCGGCCGAGACACGATGCCCGGATGTTTGAATTTCATTCCCATTTCTTGCATGGTACTTAGAAATTCACCCGAGGACAGACATGTGATTTTTCAACCAACTTTGGTGCACGGGAGCATGTGCTTGTAGTTCAAATTTGAATTACGCACATTAAATGACCAGAAACTCAATTAATGTATAAAAAAGGCCAAACGAACCCAGAATAATTCCAAAAGTTAACAGGGCACTCATGTAATTCTATGTTGCCTCTGTAAAGAAACTCAAGGGGGGCAGCGTATATTGTTTCGCACTCAAAGGTGACATGTTCCCTCTCAAAACCACGAGCCTTCTTGAGAGAAGCTCCGGTTTGCAAGAAGCTTATACCAATTTTTTTATTCGGCCATTTTTTACCAGGGCATGGTAGTACCATGACATGACACCATGCCAAGTTTCATTTTCAGGCATGTTTTGGATTTACAAGAATTTTAAAAGCAAGTTTCTCAATGTTCTCGACCGAGCCACGATGCGCAGATGTTTGAATTTCATTCCCATTTATTGCATGGGACCTAGAAATTCACCCGAGGACACACATGTGATTTTTCAACCAACTTTGGTGCACGGGAGCATGTGTTTGTAGTTCAAATTTGAATTATGCACATTAAATGACCAGAAACTCAATTAATGTATAAAAAAGGCCAAACGAACCCGGAATAATTCCAAAATTTAACAGGGCACTCATGTAGTTCTATGTTTTGCAAAGAAACTCAAGGGGGCAGCGTATATCGTTTCACACTCAAAGGTGACACGTTCCCTCTCAGAACCACGATCCTTCTTGAGAGAAGCTCCGGTTTGCAAGAAGCTTATACCAAATCTTGTTCCAAATTGGCCCAATTTTTTACCACAGCATGTTAGTGCCATGACATGACACCATGCCAAGTTTCATGATTTCCAGGCGAGTTTTGGATTTACATGAATTTTAAAACCAAGTTTCTCGATGTTCTTGGCCGAGTCACGACGCCCAGATGCTTGAATTTCATTCCCATTTCTTGCATGGGACCTAAAAATTCACCCAAGGACACACATGTGATTTTTCAACCAACTTTGGTGCACCAGAACATGCGCTTGCAATTCAAATTTGGATTATGCACATTAAATGTCCAGAAACTCAATTAATGTATAAAAAAGGCCTAACGAACCCGGAATAATTCCAAAATTTAACAGGGAACTCATATAGTTCTATGTTGCCTCTGTAAAGAAAATCTGGGGGGCAGTGTATATTGTTTCGCACACAAAGGTGACACGTTCCCTCTCGGAACCACGAGGCTTGTTGAGAGAATCTTCGGTTTTGCAAGAAGCTTATACCAAAACTTGTCCCAATTCAGCCAAGAATTATATACATATGAAAACAAGGTTTAGATTATCCCGAACATCTCGCCACCTAGACCAATGTACTCTGATTTGAATTCAACATAAAATGAATACAAATATTTTAATTGGATATCGTATGTTACATGTAGTTTATAGTGAAATATGATTATTGCTATATGCATGTTTTTTGTTATCAAGATAATATTTAAATGATTGTACAACTTGACAACAATCGTATTCAAATAAGGAAAATTGATTCAAATTTAGTCCATATGGTAGACGACAGTATATATGTTCATAGGGTGGAGTAAAATGCTCATTTATGATGGAAGAACAAAATGGAGGACTACATCCATTATAAACCGCAAGGTCACCTAACGATATATTCGAATTCAACATAACATGGATTCAAAAATTGAAATTCGAGATCCTGGCATTTGTAATCATATAAAAAGGGACATGACTCTTTCTTTTGGTGGGAATTGATTTGTTTTTTGTTGTTGTTGAGGGAAGTGTGAATCGATTTGGTACTGTACAGGGTAATCTTGTTCTCCTGATTTTTTTACATTTTTCTTGCTGATTTTTCAATGACATCTATAGCAATATAGTAAAAGGGGACATGACTCTCTTGTGTCTTGTATGAATTTTTTTGTACACGTTAAGTTTGTTCTACCAAACAAGGAATCCGCACCTTGTTATCCCGAAATTTTAAGCTCGAGTATCTTTTGTCTCATCTGCTTTGAAACTCCCGCCTCTTCAACCCGCGCCACGCCTTGTTATCCCGAAATTTTGACGCACGCGAAAAGTCCCTCCTCATCCAAAATCGGTCCTGCAGCCCAGACACGCGAAATCCCCCTTTTAGCCCTCAGCCGGAAATGCCGACTCGACATCGTGGTGTCAAAACCAGTGGGGGTACGCTGGTAACTGATAACCCACAAGTATAGGGGATCGCAACAATTTTCGAGGGTAGAGTATTCAACCCAAATTTATTGATTCGACACAAGGGGAGCCAAAGAATATTCTCAAGTATTAGCAGCTGAGTTGTCAATTCAACCACACCTGGAAACTTAATATCTGCAGCAAGGTATTTAGTAGCAAAGTAATATGATAGTAGTGGTAACGGTGGCAAAAGTAACGGTAGCAGTTTTGGTTTTATAGTGATTGTAACAGTAGCAACGAAAAAGTAAATAAGCGAAGAACAATATATGAAAAGCTCGTAGGCATTCGATCAATGATGGATAATTATGTCGGATGCGATCAATCATGCAATAGTTATAACATAGGTTGACACAGAACTAGCTCCAGTTCATCAATGTAATGTAGGCATGTATTCCGAATATAGTCATACGTGCTTATGGAAAACAACTTGCATGACATATTTTGTCCTACCCTCTCGTGGCAGCGGGGTCCTATTGGAAACTAAGGGATATTAAGGCCTCCTTTTAATAGAGTACCGGGCCAAAGCATTAACACATAGTGAATACATGAACTCCTCAAACTACGGTCATCACCGGTAAGTATCCCAATTATTGCCACTTCGGGATTAACGGATCATAACACATAATAGGTGACTATAGACTTGCAAGATAGGATCAAGAACTCAAATATATTCATGAAAACATAATAGGTTCAGATCTGAAATCATGGCACTCGGGCCCTAGTGACAAGCATTAATCATAGCAAATTCATAGCAACATCAATCTCATAACATAGTGGATACTAGGGATCAAACCCCAACAAAACTAATTCAATTACATGATAAATCTCATCCAACCCATCACTGTCCAGCAAGCCTACGATGGAATTACTCACGCACGGCGGTGAGCACCATGAAATTGGTGATGGAGGAAGGTTGATGATGACGATGGCGACGGATCCCCCCTCCGAAGCCCCGAACGGACTCCAGATCAGCCCTCCCGAGAGAGTTTAGGGCCTGGCGGTGGCTCCATATCGTAAAACGCGATGAATCCTTCTCCCTGATTTTTTTCTCCCCAAACACGAATAATAGAGTTGGAGTTGAGGTTGGAGGAGCATCAAGGGCCCACGAGGCAGGGGAGCACGCCCAGGGGGGTAGGCGTGCCCCCACCCTCCTGGACAGGGTGTGGGCCCCCTGACGTTGATTCTTTCGCCAGTATTTCTTACATATTCCAAAAATAATCTCCGTGTCATTCCGAGAACTTTTATTTCTACACAAAAATAACACCATGGCAATTCTGCTAAAAACAGCGTCAGCCCGGGTTAGTT
The DNA here is from genome assembly GCF_003073215.2 of Triticum urartu. Taxonomy (NCBI): domain Eukaryota; kingdom Viridiplantae; phylum Streptophyta; class Magnoliopsida; order Poales; family Poaceae; genus Triticum; species Triticum urartu. The sequence continues at coordinate 488,175,494 of NC_053028.1, read as the reverse complement.
CCATTCAAATCATGCAAGTTGGAGCCCAAAACAAGGGCAAAAGTGTTTGGAAAAGTAGATACAACGAAGACGTATCAACTCCCCCAAGCTTAAACCTTTGCTTGTCCTCAAGCAATTCAGTTGATAAACTGAAAGTGATAAAGAAAAACTTTTACAAACTCTGTTTGCTCTTGTTGTTGTAAATATGTAAAGCCAACATTCAAGTTTTCAGAAAAGATTATGAACTAATCATATTCACAATAACACTTAGGTCTCATGTTTACTCATATCAATGGCATAATCAGCTAGCGAGCAGTAATAATAAATCTCGGATGACAACACTTTCTCAAAACGATCATAATATGATATAACAAGATGGTATCTCGCTAGCCCTTTCTGAGACCGCAAAACATAAATGCAGAGCACCTTTAAAGATCAAGGGCTGACTAGAAATTGTAATTCATGGTAAAAGAGATCCAGTCAAGTTATACTCAATGTAAACTAACAATAATACATACAAATGACAGCGGTGCTCTCCAACTGGTGCTTTTTAATAAGAGGATGATGACTCAGCATAAAAGTAAATAGATAGGCCCTTCACAGAGGGAAGTAGGGATTTGTAGAGGTGCCATAGCTTGGTTTTGAAATAGAGCTGAATAATATTTTGAGCGGTATACTTTCATTGTCAACATAACAACCGAGAGATCTCGATATCTTCCATGCTACACACATTATAGGTGGTTACCAAGCAGAATGGTAAAGTTTATACTCCCCCACCACCAACAATCATCAATCCATGGCTTGCCCGAAACAACGGGTGCCTCCAACTAACAACAATCCTGGGGGAGTTTTGTTTGCAATTATTTTGATTTGATTTGAGCATGGGACTGGGCATCCCGGTGACCAGCCATTTTCTCGTGAGTGAGGAGCAGAGTCCACTCCTCTTGAGAATAACCCGCCTAGCATGGAAGATACAGACAGCCCTAGTTGATACATGAGCTATTCGAGCATACAAAACAGAATGTTTATTTGAAGGTTTAGAGTTTGGCACATACAAATTTACTTGGAACGGCAGGTAGATACCGTTTATAGGAAGGTATGGTGGACTCATATGGAACAACTTTTGGGGTTTATGGAGTTGGATGCACAAGCAGTATTCCCGCTTAGTACAATTGAAGGCTAGAAAGAGACTGGGAAGCGACCAGCTAGAGAGCGACAATAGTCATGAACATGCATTAAAATTAACCAACACTGAATGCAAGCATGAGTAGGATATAATTCACCATGAACATAAATATCGTGGAGGCTATGTTGATTTTGTTTCAAATACATGCGTGAACGTGTGCCAAGTCAAGCCACTCGAATCGTTCAAAGGAGGATACCACCCCATCATACCACATCACAACCATTTTAATAGCATGTTGGCACGCAGGGTAAACCATTATAAACTCCTAGCTAATTAAGCATGGCATAAGCAACTATAATCTCTAATTGTCATTGCAAACATGTTTCATTCATAATAGGCTGAATCAGGAACGATGAACTAACCATATTTACAAAAACAAGAGAGGTCGAGTTCATACCAGCTTTTCTCTTCTCAATCAGTTCATCATATATTGTCATTATTGCCTTTCACTTGCACAACTGAATAGTGTGGATAATAATAGAGCACGTGCATTGGACTGAGCTGGAATCTGCAAGCATTCAATACATAGGAGAAGACAAAGTAATATGGGCTCTTTGTTAGATCAACAATAATGCAAATGAGAGCCACTCAACATTTTAATCATGTTTTTCTCCTCTCGACCCCTAAAGAACAAGAAAGAAATAAAACTATTTACACAGGAAAGCTCCCAACAAGCAAAAGAAGAACGAGAAATCTTTTTGGGTTTTATTTTTAATTACCACTACTACAGGTGTGGAAAGTAAACTAGCTAAAAGCTACAACTAATTTTTTTGTTTTTTCTTAAGGTTTTTCAAACACACAAGAAGAAAGCTTAAAAATAAATTAAACTAGCATGGATGATACAATGAAAAAGTATGAGCACTGACAACTGGCATGAGTGTGTGAACATGAATGTAATGTCGGTGAGAGATACGTACTCCCCCAAGCTTAGGCTTTTGGCCTAAGTTGGTCTATGGCCAAGGATCAAAGCTGCTCTCTCCGGCGTACTGAGGAGGATCCTTGGGCTGCCACTGGTTGGCGATCTCCTCCGGATCCCACTGATAAACAGACTGACGGTGAGGATCAAGTGGTGGCTCTGGCTCGGGCTCTGGAGCTGACGTCAGGCTCCGGTAGGCATGAATGGCCTCCGGCAGAACAAGGTACATGCCTGAAAATATGTTGAACAAAGAGGGCGCACGCAAGGTATTAATCTCACAATATTTTTTGTTAAATATCAATTTATATTTAAGCATCTTCTTATTATCCTTAACAATATACTCATGTGCTACCATACTCTTATAATCTAGAACAATAGGAGGTAGCAGCTTTTCCTCTTTCTCATAATGCCTGATAGGTATGTTAAAGTGTGCAGCAAGGCGCGAGGCGAAGATGCCTCCTAGGACGGGACCCTTTGTACGGTTCAAATTTAACTATTTAGAAACAATAGCGCCTAAGCTGAAAGTGGTATCATGAAACAAAGCATGGCGCAAAATAACAATATCAGGAGCACTAAGGTTTCCACAGTTCCCACGTCCAATTAAGCATCTACTAGCAAATATTGCAAAGTAACGTAGAACAGGAAAATGTATGCTAGTGATTCTCACATCGAAAACTTTCCTCATTTCCCCTACAACAATCATATCAATAAATCCCTCCACATCATTACGATGTGGTTCCTCTATGCTGCCCTCAAAGGGTATCTTACAAACCTAGCAGAAATCAAATAGTGACATCTCCTTAAACTCATCATATAAATAAAAATCCACTGAAGGTGGCGATCTTCTAGCACAGAAATGAAAGTTTTGCACAAAAATATTGGTGAGTAAGAGATATTATTCACGCTGGTCGTGGAGGAAGGCGGTGAGGCCTGCATTCTCAGCCAAATAATAAAAATCTTCATAAATCTTGGCTTCTCTCAAGAACTCATCACAAGTCCATTCACACGGCCGAACCTCCGCAGTATGAGGGAGATTATACTTGGGCTTCTTGTTATCTTCACTTTGTTTATCCTTCGAGCTTCGGCTTGATGAGCCCCTCAATAATCTCTTCATCATTTTCTAAAAATTTCTGAAATTTTTAGTAACTCAAAATATAAGTGCACCAAACTCAACAAGATTGATAGGAACTACTCCTACAAGTGCCTAGAGGCCATATCATGCATTAAAACTACTTTTGACCACATAAATTTGACATGCAAGCTCAAGAACAGGGTCACCTAAGTAGCAAAAATTTGCAATAAATAAAGCACTAGAACAAAAACTAATTGGACCATTGGAGGAGTTACATACCAAAGAACAATCCCCCAAAGAAGTTTTGTGAATGGATCTTTGAGCAAGGAGATCGAAAATTGCAGCAAGATGAGCTAGAACTCGGGTTCGAGCTGCTGGATGATTTTTTTCTAGAGCAAGACGAAGTGTGTGGGTGCAAGGATAAGTGGAGGGGACCCATGTGGGGTCCACGAGGCAGGGGGCGCGCCTAGGGGGGTAGGGCACGTCCTCCACCCTCGTTGGCGCGGGGTGGGTTCCCATGGTGTGTTCCAAGTGCCAGATATTCTCAAATATTCCAAAAAATCATATTAAATTTTCAGGGCATTTGGAGAAATTTTATTTTCGGGGTATTTTTTATTGCATGGATAATTTTGAAAACAGACAGAAAATACTATATTTGCTTTATTTAATATAAATAACATAAAGTAAAAAGAAGGTACAGAGAGTTGCTTTTTCTAACTTCATCCATCTCATGCTCATCAAAAGGAATCCACTAACAAGGTTGATCAAGTCTTGTTAACAAACTCTTTTCGAATAACATGAAACCGAAGAATTTTTGAGTAACACTAGGTTACCTCAACGGGGATATGCATGTCCCCAAAAATAAGAATATCATATTTCTTCTTGATAGTAGGAAGAGGAAATTCAAAACTTCCAATAGTAATAGTTGGAATTTTTCCAATAGAATTGATACTGTGGACTTGAGGTTGTTTCTTCGGAAAGTGTAACATATGCTCATTACCATTAACATGAAAAGTGACATTGCCTTTGTTGCAATCAATAACAGCCCCTGCAGTATTGAAAAAGGGTCTACCAAGAATAATCGACATACTATCGTCCTTGGGAATATCAAGAATAACAAGGTCCGTTAAAATAGTAACGTTTGCAACCACAACAGGCAGATCCTCGCAAATACCGACAGGTATAGCAGTTGATTTATCAGCCAGTTGCAAAGATATTTCAGTAGGTATCAACTTATTCAAATCAAGTCTATGATATAAAGAGAGAGGCATAACACTAACACCGGCTCCAAGATCACATAAAGTAGTTTTAACATAGTTTCTTTTAATGGAGCATGGTATAGTTGGTACTCCTGGATCTCCAAGTTTCTTTGGTATTCCACCCTTAAAAGTATAATTAGCAAGCATGGTGGAAATTTTAGCTTCCGGTATCTTTCTCTTACTAGTAACAATATCCTTCATATACTTAGCATAAGGATTCATTTTAAGCATATCAGTCAAACACATACGCAAAAAGATAGGTCTAATCATTTCAGCAAAGCGCTCAAAATCCTCAAAATCCTCATCATCCTTTTTCTTGGATGGTTTAGGAGGGAAAGGCATTGGTTTCTGAACCCATGGTTCTCTTTCTTTATTGTGCTTTCTAGCAACAAAATCTCTCTTATCGTAACGTTGATTCTTTGTTTGTGGGTTATCAAGATCAACAGCAGGTTCAATCTCTACATCATTATCATTGTTAGGTTGAGCATCAACATGAACATGATCATTAACATTATCACTAGGTTCATGTTCATTACCAGATTGTATTTCAGCATCAGAAATGGAAATATCATTGGGATTCTCAGGTGTGTCAGCAACAGGTTCACTAGAAGCATGCAAAGTCCTATCATTTTTCTTTTTATTCTTCTTAGAAGAACTAGGTGCATCAACATTAGTTCTCTGAGAATCTTGCTCAATTCTCTTAGGATGGCCCTCAGGATACAAAGGTTCCTGAGTCATTTTACCTCATCTAGTCATAACTCTAACAACATTATCATTTCTCTTATTATTTAATTCATTGAGCAAATCATTCTGAGCCTTAAGTACTTGTTCTACTTGAGTGGTAACCATAGAAGCATGTTTACTAATGAGTTTAACTTCACCTTTAACACTAGACATATAATCACTCAAGTGTTCAAGCATATCAACATTGCGTTTCAATTGTCTACCAACATAAGCATTGAAGTTTTCTTGTCTAACAATAAAATTACCAAACTCATCTAAGCATTGGCTAGTAGACTTATAACGAGGAATATCACCTTCATCAAATCTATAGAGAGAATTTAACTTCACTACCTGTGTCGGGTTATCAAGACCATGTATTTCTTAAATAGGTGGTAAATTCTTAACATCTTAAGCTGTAGTACCTTTTTCTTTCATAGATTTCTTTGCCTCTTGCATATCTTCAGGACTGAGAAACATAATACCCCTTTTCTTCGGAGTTGGCTTAGGAGCTGGTTCGGGAAGTGTCTAATCATTTTCATTACTCAACATATTATTCAATAGCAATTCAGCTTGATCAACAGTTCTTTCCCTGAAAACATAACCAGCACAACTATCCAGGTAGTCTCTGGAAGCATCGGTTAGTCCATTATAAAAGATATCAAGTATTTCATTTTTCTTGAGAGGATGATCAGGCAAAGCATTAAGTAATTGCAGAAGCCTCCCCCAAGCTTGTGGGAGACTTTCTTCTTCAATTTGCACAAAATTATGTATTTTCCTTAAGGCGGCTTGTTTCTTATGAGCAGGGAAATATTTAGCAGAGAAGTAATAAATCATATCCTGGGGACTACGCACACAACCAGGATTAAGAGAATTAAACCATGTTTTAGCATCACCCTTAAATGAGAAAGGAAACAACTTAAGGATAAAGTAATAGCGAGTTTTCTCATCATGAGTAAACAGGGTGGCTATATCATTTAATTTAGTAAGATGTGCCACAACAGTTTCAGATTCATAGCCATAAAAAGGATCAGATTCAACCAAAGTAATTAACTCAGGATCGACAGAGAAATCATAATCCTTATCAGTAATAAAGATAGGTGAAGTAGCAAAAGCAGGGTCATATTTATTCTAGCATTCAAAGACTTTTCTTTCGGCTTAGCTAATAATTTCTTAAGATCATATCTATCATTGCAAGCTAAGAAGTCTCTAGCAGTTTCTTCATCCATAACATAACCCTCAGGCACAACAGGCAATTCATATCTAGGGGGAGAATCTTCATCATCACTTTCATCAATATTATCAGTTTCAATAATTTCATTCTCTCTAACCCTAGCAAGTTCTTCATCAAGAAATTCACCTAGTGGCACAGTAGTATCAAGCATAGAAGTAGTTTCATCACAAATATCGTGCAAAGCAGAAGTGGCATCATCAATAACATGCGACCTATCAGAATCAATAGAATGTGTAGGTGTCGCAAGTTTACTCAAAATAGAAGGTGAATCAAGTGCAGAGCTAGATGGCAGTTCCTTACCTCCCCACGTAGTTGAGGGAAAAATCTTGGTTCTTTGATCTTTCAAGTTCTTCATAGTGATCAACAGATATAAATCCCAAGTGACTCAAAGAATAGAGTTACGCTCCCGACAACGGCGCCAGAAAATAGTCTTGATAACCCACAAGTATAGGGGATCGCAACAGTTTTCGAGGGTAGAGTATTCAACCCAAATTTATTGATTCGACACAAGGGGAGCCAAAGAATATCTCAAGTATTATCAGTTGAGTTGTCAATTCAACCACACCTGGAAACTTAATATCTGCAGCAAGGTATTTAGTAGCAAAGTAATATGATAGTAGTGGTAACGGTGGCAAAAGTAATGGTAGCAGTTTTGGTTTTATAGTGATTGTAACAGTAGCAACGGAAAAGTAAATAAGCGAAGAACAATATATGAAAAGCTCATAGGCATTGGATCAGTGATGGATAATTATGTCAGATGCGATCAATCATGTAACAGTTATAACATAGGGTGACACGGAACTAGCTCCAGTTCATCAATGTAATGTAGGCATGTATTCTGAATATAGTCATAGGTGCTTATGGAAAAGAACTTGCATGGCATCTTTTGTCCTACCCTCCCGTGGCAGCGGGGTCCTATTGGAAACTGATGGATATTAAGGCCTCCTTTTAATAGAGTACCGGACCAAAGCATTAGCACTTAGTGAATGCATGAACTCCTCAAACTACGGTCATCACCGGTAAGTATCCCGATTATTGTCACTTAGGGGTTAACAGATCATAACACATAATACGTGACTATAGAATTGCAAGATAGGATCAAGAACTCACATATATTCATGAAAACATAATAGGTTCAGATCTGAAATCATGGTACTCGGTCCCTAGTGACAAGCATTAAGCATAGCAAAGTCATAGCAACATCAATCTCATAACATAATGGATACTAGGGATCAAACCCTAACAAAACTAACTCGATTACATGATAAATCTCATCCAACCCATCACCATCCAGCAAGCCTACGATGGAATTACTCACGCACGGTGGTGAGCATCATGAAATTGGTGATGGAGGAAGGTTGATGATGACGATGGTGACAGATTCCCCTCTCCGGAGCCCCAAACGGACTCCAGATCAACCCTCACGAGAGAGTTTAGGGCCTAGCGGCGGCTCCATATCGTAAAACGTGATGAATCCTTTTCCCTGATTTTCTTCTCCCCGAACACGAATATATAGAGTTGGAGTTGAGGTCGGAGGAGCATCAGGGGGCCCACAAGGCAGGGGGCGCGCCCCCACCCTCGTGGACAGGGTGTGGGCCCCCTAACGTTGATTCTTTCGCCAGTATTTCTTATATATTCCAAAAATAATCTCCATTGATTTTCAAGTCATTCCGAGAACTTTTATTTCTGCACAAAAATAACACCATGGCAATTCTGCTGAAAACAGCGTCAGTCCGGGTTAGTTCCATTCAAATCATGCAAGTTAGAGCCCAAAACAAGGGAAAAAGTGTTTGGAAAAGTAGATACGACGGAGACGTATCAGTAACTTACCCTACATTTCGGACAAGCGCGTCCCTAAGCCATGGCTCCCCCCTACCTTCCCCTTCGCCCCCCATTCATAGACCGAGGCCGCCAAAACCCATGAAACCCCACGCTCCCTGCCGACCGCCACCCAGCCAGAGACTCTTCCCCGACGATGTCATCCACCGCAACAGCTCGCCGTCCCTCATCCACCGCATCGGATGAGGATACGTCGTCGATCTCGTCGTCCCACCAGATCAGCCGCCCCATCCTCCACCTCCAAGGAGCTGCCCCGATGTTCGCCTCGTCTATCGCGCCACCTCCATCCCCACAACATCGTCTTGACCTGCCCCACCGGAACCGCAGCACCCTCACCAATTCCTCCGATGAAGTCGAGGCCAACTCGGTGCCACCAAGGAGGTTCTGCACTCAACGCTGCATTTTATCTTTTATTCTATCTCACGGGGCTGCCGGTGCTTGACACCGAGCAGCCATGGCGGGTCTCCATCGACGGCGCCGTCGCCGGCCACTTCATCCACGACGTCTCTCCCCCATGTCGTTGCTTCCTCGGCGGCCACTTCGTGCTGCTGCTCTGCTCTGCTATTGCTGTTGGTCCTGCTGATGCTTTGCTCTTGCTCTCGCTCGCACTGCTGCTGCACTACCTCCGGTAGCTACAGGAGTTTCTGCTTTAGCACTCGCTCGCGGTTCTGCTGCATGACTTGCTCTCTGCTAGTGTGTTCCCTGCTCAAGCGTCTGCTGATTTAGATCACTGCTTCTCTGCTACTAGTGCTCGAACGCCCTAAACATCTATTGCAATGCTCTTCTACTAGTTCAATCAGTTTCGACAGTAAAATTCAGTTTCGACTGCAAAGTTGAGTTTCTTTAGTTAAGTTCAGAGTAAACAGTATTTACAACATCTGTCAGAGCGGCCGTGGCGTGCCTGATGCGTTTTACATCTAGCACTTTTTGGTGATGTATTTTACATCATCTATTGCAGATGATATTAGAGTCCCACTTCAGATTAATGTTGTCTGTCTTGTCCTGCTTCAGCCTCGACGCCATACACCTTACTGGAGCTGCTCCAATGACGGAACCGTCCATCATAGCGGAGCAGTACCCTCGGCGCCATTTCCAGAGGCCTCGGATCTTCTTCCCCGCCTCTGACAGTCACACCAGCATCACCACCCTCCACGTCCAACCCAATGATGCTGAGATCAACAAGGCTATGCCAAAGAGGTTGTACACTCGTTGCATCACTTTGTTACTATGCATTCATGTCGATCCATCAGGGATCCTTTGCTATGGAACTACTATGGTACTACTATTCGTGCATTTGGTTAGGAGTGGAGCAAAGTAAAGCTGGAGGATTTTTTTTCCTTTGGTGTCTCTTTCAAAGAAAAATGGTAGGAATTTTAATATCCAGTTGGACGTCCTTTTCAAATTAATGTGCATGAAGAACAGGACTAATTGCATTACTAGCATAATAAGATTCTTATTTTTTCATTTTCACGTGGTTTGACTTTAATTTGACCATGTTTCTCCATTCATGTGTTCTTCCAATTCATGTGAACCAAACACCGAGGTTCACGGAAATCCTATCTTTCCAGATGCTCTGTTTTGCACTGCATTCCTATCCTATTCCTGTGTTTTTCATGTCCCTGTATTGATAGAATCCTCCAATTCTAAGGAGCCCTTATAGATTTACTTCATTTTCAGATAAGCGTCAAAGAAAACTCTGTGTGTTATGTCCCGCTCCTGCCGTGCCGTCATCCACCCCACCTGACATGCACCCTCGATAGAAGCGTTCACTGCAGCAGAGATTCCCCCTGCAAACTTTCTTTCGCCGCCTCAGATCATCTTCCTCGTTGCCGGCAGCCACGCCAATTGCATTACCATCATCGACTGTGCAGATGAACCTGAGAACTACACAGTTCCATAAGAGAGGTCGCAGTCTTTCGTGTTTGCTTAGGTTATACATGGTTATTATTACCTTCTACTTTATCATTCAAACTTGAGTTTTAAAATGCCCGTGGGTCTCAAATCATGGCAGCAATGGATAGTATATGTCTACTATCTTGTTCATCCGGGGTCTTCTATGTGGTTCATGTTGGGTGGGCAGCAAACAGTAGATGATCCATTGTCTATCTTTTTAAACTGAAGCTATAATCTACCTGCTATCATTAGTTTTGGATCTATCCACTCGTTTGCTACCATCAGTCTTGATTGCTGCATGCACCCCTTAGGCCTTACAAAATCTAACTAATTTTTTATTATGCATGTCAGTTATTGTACACAATCGTACTGAACATGTAGAGAAAAAAAAGACCGTTGCGTGGGAATACAATGTCATGCAGACGCCGCTCCATGGTGGGTGAAGTGCCCCCCTCCCTCCATTCTAGATTGTATTCCAGAGGAAGATAACTGTTCAGATGGGGATTCAGAGGGAGCCAACCACTCCTATTTACCACCTGAGGTGTTTTCTCTAACCTGGCATGCTGATGTTGGTCATATCATGCATATGGCGCCTCGCATTGCTTACATTATTCATCTTTGTCATCAGCTTAGTTTAGATTTGCTTTGTGTGAATGCCACCTGTTTGGTTTCGATATCATACTTCCATCGTTCCTAAATATTTGTCTTTTTAGAGATTTCAACAAGTGACTACATACGGAGCAAAATGAGTGAATCTACACTCTAAAATATGTCTATATAAGTCCATATATAGTATTCCATTTGAAATCTCTAAAAATACAAATATTTAGGAACGGGGGGAGTATATGGGAATTATGCAATGCCATGTTTTTCAGCCAGTTATCATATATGTGAATTATGCACCGCCATGTAGCCAGGCATCATATATGTGAATTATCTCATGCCATCTTTTTTTCATTACGTATTCCATTTGTCGACAATTTGTGTATATTAAACTACTCTTCATGTGTATTAGCCATTTGAGCCGGTTATGGAAAAATCAGGAGTGAAAACAAGGTCTTCAGAGCAGGCAATGGTACCTGTTGAAGCATATATCTCGATGGTTACAGGGAGCTCCTCATAGGAGGATTCAGAGACAGATGACCAGTCATATATCCCACCTGAGGTGTATGCTCTCAGTTGTAATGTTTATATTTCTCATATCATGGATATGGTGTCTTGCATTGCTTAGTTTACACATCTTATGCACAATATTAAATTCCATATGCTTAGTTTAGAGATCATACATGCGAGTGCCAGCTGCTTAGTATATGAATCAATTATGTCAATTATATCATGCCATCCTGTATACTTAGACAACATTTATGTGAATTATTTCATCCCAACCTATTTTAGAAAGACATCATATAGTTTTGTCATGTCATCCTGTTTAGATACTCATCATATGTTGAATTATGCCATTATATCCTGTTAAGTTATCCATCATATATCTGAAACTGTGTCATGCTATCCTGTTTAGTTAGGCATCATATATGTGAAATTATGTCATGTTGTCATGTTTGCTTAAACAACATATATGTGAATTACCACATCTGTCTATCATACAATGTCTGTACGTTGAATTTCTTTTCTTGTTTATCAGCCATTTGAATTGGAGGGGGTGATGGCAGTATCTAAGGGAGCAAAACCCCATTCTTCACAAAAGACAATGCTACCTGTCAATGCAGATAGAACCATGGTTGTACTGGCCCACAAACTTGCCCCACCGCACATAATCGAGACTCTTCCAGATTGCACACTTAGACCGTTGGGCAGAGAACCAGCTACAACCCATCTAACCCCAACCCCAGCGGATAGTAGCCCACTTCTGGTTGACAAAGCACCATGTCCACCACAGAGTACCCCCACACGAGCAGTTTGTAAAGCAACTGCAGTGCCCAAAGCACAAAGACCACCACAGCGAACCCAAACTCCACGTTTAAAGCAGAAGAGCAACTGTTCTCAGGTCAGATTCCGTAGCTATGGTCCATACTCCTTTGCTGTTGCATCACTATATTTACTCATACCAACTACTTTCAAATATGAAGGATCCAATTGAAACTCCAATGGCGCAACAGGTATGTTTTAAACCTATTTCTTTAACTGGATTACTGTTCTAACTTCTTGCTCTATGTTGATTTCAGTTTCAGTTGTATAAACAGTTATGTTCTCATGTGATGCACATTACAAGTGTTGCCAATGCTGTGTAGTTTCTCACACTTATATTCTGTCTATGTTGCTGTGTCTTCAAAATATATGAGTTGAACTGTGTCTCTTTGATTTGGCAACATAAACTAGAATGATATGGACAATACAGTGACCATAGTACGTAGATATATGTTTGTTTCATGCTGTTATCCTGTCCACCTTACTACTAAACCGGTTTACCAAAATGGTTTGGTATACTACATGCTAAACCTATGATGTGTCTGCTTGTTTCTCTTGTAGTATGCGAACATAATATTGGAGAAGAGCACCGCACTATGCAATGGTAGAGAAAGTAATGCATATAAGGTTCAAGATAGTGAGACAATCCTGTTGGTATCCAAGAAAGGTGATAAAAATGATCTTGTAGACAGTGAGAAAACCCCACAGTCCTGCGTTGATGTAGTGTTCGAGTTACTGGCCAGTACCACTGGCACAAGCTCTTCGACCTCGCTGCCTGAATCACTTTGGCTTCTTCAGTCTCAGCTACAAGCTGAAAGGCATCAGTTAGATGTGCTGCCGCAATAAGCCAAAGGACTGAGGAAGTCCCTACAGAATTCAGATGCATACTTTCTTGTGCAACAGCAAGTGCTGGAGGATTTAAGCGCCAAACAAGAGAAAGTTAATAAGCTTGCTAAGCATCTTGCCAGCATTATGGGTACCCAGGATATTGGTTCTTGAGCTCTTCTGGAGTGATTTCAGTTATGGACTTGTTTTGCTACGGCGTTTATTTGCACTAGTCGCCAACTTTGACGACCAGTGTATGTGATATGCTGCTTTGTTCCCTATATTTGCACTGGTAGCGAACTTTGATGCCTAGTGGGTGTAATATGTGTAATAGTCGTGATAGCCTAGCGTAAGTTGCTTGCTTATTTAGTTCCTTGTTGTCTTGTTTATTTGTTTGCTTGTAGTCAGTGCAGTTCTTTTTCTGCAGTTTGCTAGTGGCCGCAATAACCTATTTTTTTAAACTAGGCCACAATAACCATGGGCTACATATTTACTGTAGTTACCATGGGCCTCCTACGGGCCATAGAAACAATGGGCCTTCTACGAGTCGTAGAAACAATGGGCCTTCTATGGGCCGTAGCATCAATGGCCCTTCTACGTGTCGTATGATCGATAGGCCAAACATGGGCCAATAACAGACCACATTATGGGCCCTAAACGGGCTAGATTTGGAATCGTCCGTTCATGGGCCGACAATAACGGGCCGTCGTTAATCAGCCGTATTGGACGACTGTCGGCGTTCTGGGAACGGGGGTCCCCAGACTTGCCTGCCTGCGGCCTGCGGCGTGGCTCAAAAGGGGGCCAGCGCGGCCCATCTTCACCAACACAAAACCAAGACCCTCGCGAGGGGCCAAGCCTCGCGGGGCGGACGACGCGGAGCTTCCTCAGGCACAGCCTCGTCAGGCTGGCTCACGAGGAGGCGGAGAGACCAAGGCGGGGTACCTCACGAGGTGCCCGTGACGCAAGCCATGACGACCAAGGGCGCCAGGCGGGTGCCAGCCCGCGCAGTGTCCTCCTTTCCTCTTTGGTGCAAAGGGGGCAAGCGCAGCCGTGGAGTACCGAGGCATCGGGCAAAGGTTGCCATTTCGGTGCAACAAGACCAAGACCAGGAGGACTACGAGAGGGAGGTCATCGTGGAGCCCAAGACGGCGTCATCACCAGAGCTTTGCGCAGGCGAAGACTACTTTTGTCAGGATAGCTGGTACTAGTTGTCCCCCTTCAAATTAGCCCGCCGTTGTTGGCTCCCTTCCCGCTCGATATTTGGAAAGAGGACCAAGGCCTCTATAAATAGGACCGGCCACCCGCAAGGAGGGGGGAAGAGAAGGATAAAAGGATCAGAGAGAGGGAGAGAGAGAGAGGGAAGGGTGACTGAACTTCTCCCAGCAGTTCATCCCCCCAGCCAAGAACAGACCTTCGCGAGGCTGTTCTTCCTTGTATTGTTCGTCATCATCAGCCCAAGAGGCAATCCACCACGCCACACACTGGAGTAGGGTATTACACCACAACGGTGGCCCGAACCAATATAAACCCTGTGTCTCTTGTGTCGTTCTTTCCATAGTTTAGATCTTTGCGAGGCGGAGGGGTGCAGGTAGGTAGGAGGCGAAATTTCCGCGCGCACCCCAGTGTTCGAACCTCAAGGGTCTGCCAGAACCCGAAATCCGACATTTGGCGCGCCAGGTAGGGGTGCACCGGAGTTTTCTCTTCTGCCACCGCCACGGCCTGCCTCGCGATGAGCAGCACGTCGCCCGCTCCGGCCGCCGGCGCCAGCACGGGGGGCAGGGGACTCCGAGCCCTGGCCCCAGCCCTGCAATGGGTACGGTGGCCGGACAAGCTCAAGCCAACGACGCCTCCGCGCTACGGCGGCGCGACAGATCTGCTGGCCTTCTTGCTGGCGAGCGAGGAGGCCCTCCTCGAAGAAGGAGGTGACAATAGGGTCGCGGCCAACTGGCTCCCCATGGCCCTCACCGGCGCCCTGCGCACATGGTTGCTCCACCCACCGGCAGCCTCCGTGGCCTCTCGGGAAGAGCCCCGCAACCTCTTCCCCGCCCATCGCGCTACACCAACACCCCCGGTCGTCGCGGCCCTCCTGGGCGGCTCGCAGGCGCCGCCTACAAGTCACCACGTCAAGCCGTTCATCTGCCGGGTCAGCGCCGCTTCCACGCGGCAGGGGGCTCCCCTGGATCGGGCGGCGCCCGAGACCGGCCTGACCTTCAGCTCGGAGGACCACCCCTCCAACTCGGCCTGCTCGGGTGCCCTCCCCATGCTGTGCACCCCCACCATCTGCCAGGTGGCCGTCACCAGAACCCTCATTGATGGCGGCGCGGGCCTCAGCATGCTCTCGGTCGAGGCCTTCAACCTCCTATGCATACCCCTGGAATGGCTGCAACCCAGCCGGCCCTTCTCAGGCGTTGGGGGCGGATCGTCCAGCTCCTTGGGACAGATCTAGCTCCCAGTAACCTTCGGCACCTACGACAACTTCCGCACGGAGCTGGTCGACTTTGACATCGCCCCCATCGGCCTCCCCTACAACGCCATCCTCGGCTACCCAGCGCTGGCCCAGTTCATGGCCGTGACGCACCCGGCGTACAACCTCATGAAGATGCCCGGGAGCAGCGGCATCCTCATCGTGCACGGGGACACCGGGGACGCTCTGCGGGTTCTCAAGCTCGTCTTCAAGACAGCGGCGTCAGCACAACCCGCCGACTTGGAGACCCCCGAGCCCAAGGGGGCTGCACCCGCCAAGAAGAAACAGTTGTTCACCCAAGACAAGGCAGAAACCAAGCAGATACCCGTCGATGAGGACGGGTCCAGCAACGCCACTTTCACCATAGGCGCCCACCTCAAACCCAAGCAGGAGGAGGCCCTGGTCGGGTTCCTGCGCGCCAACAAGAAGGTATTCGCTTGGGAGCCTGACCAGTTGGCAGGGATCCCCAGGAGTGTAATCGAGCATCACCTCAACGTGTGCCCCAACATGCACCCTGTGAAGCAGAAGGCCAGGCGGCAGTCCACAGAAAAGCAGGCCTTCATCGTCCAAGAGACCCGCAAATTAGAGGCCGCTGGGGTCATTCGCGAGGTCCGATACCCGGATTGGTTGGCCAACCCCGTCGTTGTGCCAAAGAAGGGAGGGAAGGAGCGCATGTGTGTCGACTTCACCAACCTCAACAAAGCATGCCCGCAAGATCCGTTCCCGCTCCCCCGCATCGACCAGATTGTCGATTCCACTGCGGAATGCGACCTGTTATGCTTCTTGGATGCCTTCTCTGGGTACCACCAGATCAAGATGGCGGTAGAAGACGTCGAGAAGACAGCCTTCCTAACCCCGCGTGGGATGTACTGCTACACGTGCATGCCATTCGGGCTGCGTAACGCAGGGGTGACCTTTCAGTGGCTGATGCACATCACCTTGGGCCCGCAGCTCAGGAAAAATGTTGAAGCTTACGTTGATGACATTGTGGTAAAGTCTCGGGAGGCCAGGACCTTCATACAAGACCTGGAGGAAACCTTCGCGAGCCTCAACGCAGTGAACCTACGGCTCAACCCAGAGAAGTGTGTGTTCGGAGTCCCCTCGGGCAAGCTCTTGGGTTTCCTCGTGTCCCACCGAGGCATCGAGGCTAACCCGGAGAAGGTCAAGGCGGTGGAAGACATGAGCCCGCCAAAGACCCTCAGAGAAATGCAGAAGCTCACGGGGCGCGTGACCGCGCTAGGGCGCTTCATCTCCAAGTTGGGGGAGCGAGCGCTGCCCTTCTTCCAGCTAATGAAGAAAAAGGGGCCCTTCGAGTGGACTGAAGAGGCCGACAAGGCGTTCCAGGATCTCAAGAGATACCTGATCAGCCCACCGGTCATGGTGGCTCCACGCCCTCAAGAGCCCCTGGTGCTTTACCTCGCCGCCACTCCCTACTCCGCCAGCGCAGCCTTGGTGGCAGTCAGAGAGGAGTGTCGAATCAAAACCGCGGCAGCGGCCTGGGACAAGGCAGAACGGGAACGAGGAAGGCCCACAGAAACCGCCACCGCGGCTGAGGAGGATCAGCCGCCGTAGAGGGGCGCACCGGAGGCGGAAGAGGCCCCTCTCCCAGATGGCCAGTCTCAGGAGGCCTCATTGCCTCAAGAGGCGCCATGGTCTCCGAAGGGAGCCACCAACACTGACGCACTCCACCTTGTTGAGCACCCAGTGTACTTCGTCAGCACGGTGTTGCGGGATGCAAGGGCACGGTACCCCATGCCTCAGAAACTCCTCCTCACACTTCTGGTGGCCTCGTGCAAGCTGCGGCACTATTTTCAGGGTCACCCCATCAAGGTCGTCTCATCATACCCCCTGGAGAGAGTGCTCAGGAGCCCTAATTCAGCTGGAAGGGTCGCTGAGTGGAACATAGAACTGCAAGTGTTTCAGCTCGAATTCAGCACGACAAGAGTCATCAAGGGAGCAGCATTGGCGGATTTTGTGGCGGAATGGACAGAGGAGCCAGGCCTCAAGGCTGACGAGGATCGGTCCCTATCCTCGGGAAGCGAGGCGCCAGAAGGCTGGGTCATGTACTTCGATGGGGCGTTCTCCAGGCATGGCGCTGGAGCTGGGGCGGTGCTTATATCGCCCGCTCAGGACAAGCTCTATTACGCTGTGCAGCTCTGTTTCCAGCAAGGTGAAAAGGTCTCCAACAACATAGCGGAGTATGAAGGTTTAATAGCGGGCTTGAAGGCCGCAGCTACCCTTGGGGTGAAACGCCTCACCATCAAGGGCGATTCGTAGCTCCTTGTCAATTTCTCCAACAAGGTGTACGAGCCGAAGGATGAGCACATGGAAGCCTACCTTGCGGAGGTCCCCAGGATGGAGAAGCAGTTCTGGGGGTTGGAGTTGCAGCATGTGCCCCGTGGCACCAATCAGGAGGCCGACGACATCGCCAAACGTGCGTCCAGGCGGTTACCTCAGGAGCCTGGTGTTTTCGAGGAGTGGCTCTTCAAGCCCTCAGCCCTGCCGTCATTATCAAACATGGCTCAACCTCGGGAGGAGCTCCCCCAGCCACCTGCCTCAGGAGCTCCGGCCTGTGGCCCGGCCTCAGGAGCACGCCTGCTCCTGACGATGGAACCTCGGGAGGGATGTTGGATCGCGGAGCTCCGGAGTTACTTAATGCAAGGGACCCTGTCGGAGAAGGAGGAGGAAGCGGAGCGAGTGGCACGCCAGGCCACGCCATACTGCATCAAAGATGGAGAGCTCTACCGGAAGCGACCAAGCGATGTATCCCTGCACTGCATCTCCAGAGAGCAAGGGAAGGAACTGCTGGAAGATATACACGGCGAAGACTGTGGACATCATTCATCATCACGGACCCTCGTCGGCAAGGCGTTCCGCAGTGGGTTTTATTGGCCCACCGCGCTCAATGACGCCGTCGAACTAGTGAAAGCTTGTGAGGCCTACCAGTTCCACGCCAAGCAGATCCATCAGCCAGCAGGAGGCTTGCAGACTATACCCCTTTCGTGGCTATTCGCAGTCTGGGGGCTGGACATCTTGGGCCCGTTTCCTCGGGCGCCAGGGGGCTACCGCTACCTTTACGTTGCCGTGGACAAGTTCACCAAGTGGGCTGAAGTAGAGGCTGTCCGCACCATTCCCGCGGGTTCCGCGGTCAAGTTCATCAAGGGCATCGTGAGCCGGTTCGGGGTGCCGAATCACATCATCACGGACAACGGTTCGCAGTTCACCAGTAACCTCTTCAAAACATAATGTTCTAACCTTGGAACGTAGATATGCTACGCTTCAGTGGCGCACCCCCGAAGCAACGGCCAGGCCGAGCGGGCCAACGCGGAGGTCCTGAGAGGCCTCAAGACCAGGATGTTCAAGAAGAAGCTGGAGGCCTGCGGCAGAGGTTGGTACAATGAGCTTCAGTCCATGTTGTGGTCCATCTGCACAACCGCGACCAGGCCGACTGGGGAGACCCCGTTCTTCCTGGTCTACGGAGCCGAAGCGGTCCTCCCTCACGAGGTCAGACGTCGCTCCGCGCGGGTCCTCGCGTTCGACGAGGTGCAACAGGACGCCATGCGGGGGATGGACCTCGTGCTGGGGAAGGAACATCGCCAAGAAGCCGCGCTACGAGCGGCGAGGTACCAACAAGCACTTCGGCGATATCACTGCCGCAACATCCGCCCCAGAACTCTCGAGGTAGGAGACCTCGTGCTCAGGCGGGTTCTCTCCAGGGAGGGGCTGCACAAGCTCTCTCCCATGTGGGAGGGCCCATTCAACGTTGTTCATGTTTCCAGGCCCGGCTCCGCGCGCTTGGAAACTCAGGAGGGGGAGCCAGTCCAGAACGCATGGAACATCCAGCACCTCCGGAGGTTCTACCCCTAAAAAGGCCCAGAGCCTGTGAAGAAGGCGAATGCCTGTGAAGCTGTCGTGTTTTGGAAAAGGCCCAGAGCCTGTGAAGAAGGCGAATGCCTGTGAAGCTGTCGCGTTTTGGAAAATGCCCAGAGCCTGTGAAGAAGGCGAATGCCTGTGAAGCTGTCGCGTTTTGGAAAAGGCCTAGAGCCTGTGAAGAAGGCGAATGCCTGTGAAGCTGTCGCGTTTTGGAAAAGGCCCAGAGCCTGTGAAGAAGGCGAATGCCCGTGAAGCTATCGCATTTTGGAAAAGGCCCAGAGCCTGTGAAGAAGGCCAACGCCTGTGAAGCTCGCCGCCCGTGACACTCTCATGTAATAATGAGTTGGGGCTGTACACGCCCCGGAGTCTCAGGAGCGCCGGCCTCAGGCCCTGGGGCTCCCTCCCACGCCCAGTGGCAGCACTTAGCTCCGCGCTGATGAGAAGACGTCGAAGACTAGATTAGGTGCCGGACGCGGCTTTTCATTTGCTTTCCGCAGTTGGCTCGTTCCTTCTCATTCGAAGTTTTATTGAAGTTGTTGCCGTCTTTGGCTTGTGGTTCTTCAACTTTTCACTCTCCTGCCTCGTTTTCTCTTGTGCAAGGCCTCGCGAGGGGGGGGGGGCGCAGCGGAGCGCCCTCGCAAGTGTTCTCATCCTAGTCGTTCAAAGGGTTCGTGACTTGGGCCCGTTACAGGAGCACCCCTCCAGTCCGTGCCCCACGGGCACCGCGACACAAACACAGGGCCTGGGTCGGTCGCCCCCCACGGCCGGGGCCGGGAACTATCCACGCGTGGGCACGTAGCCGGAAGGTACGATAACGGAAGCAAAACGGTGATTGACAGCAATAACCCAAACACGCCCCCGCGGGGCTCCACACTACTGTCTTTTTGCGCAGGGAAAAGGAAAAGAAAAGAACAAATCAGGCGCGGCTCGCCTCACACCGGCCTGCAGGGAAGGCTCGAGCTGCCTCCAGGGCTCAGGCAGACTCCCTCTCACGCTTTACCGGGACGCGACGGCGGGCGGACGCGCTACCACCTCCCAAGCAGATACGACGGCGTGGAGGCTGACCGCGGCCACCGCTAGAGGAGTCGCCGCCTGAAGAAGAACCGGAGAAGCTTGGGGAACCCTGAGCGCCGCCGGTCACACGAGCGCTGTCTTCTCCATTGTCACCGGAGCTGGGTTCCCGGCCACGGTCGTCGTCCTCGGGGCAGCACCCTGCGCGGCGACCATCTTCCCCAAACACCCTCACGTAGAGGGTGGCATCGCCGTCAAACTTGAAAGTGCAGGGTACACCGACGGCCCAGGCCACGCGCACGGGCAAACGTCTGCCAACCGTGGGCCAGGGCCAGGCTCCCGGCTGCGGAAACCTCCAGTGAAACTCATGAGGCCCGGCTGCAGCAGTCGTCGGCCTGAAGCCAGAGGCCGCCCGGGGCGCCGCCCGGGAGCTTGCCAAGGAGGAAGCGAGGAAGTGGAAGCCGGGTGCTAGTCGGCTCTGCCGACCACACGACGAACTCCGGCAGCACCTCAGCAATGCGAAAGCGCGGCATAGGGGGACGCGCAGCCGGAGCGCGCCCCCCGGCAGCAGCAATCCGCCCGTCGCTGTGCTGAAAATCGCCTCCACGGCCGCGGGGAGCTGCCGTGGTGGCCACAGGATGTTTGCGAGGGCGCCCTCGGCCGCGCTTGGGCGGGGGAGAGGCGGGCTCAACCTGGCGAGCCTTCCCTTTCTCTGCGGCCGAGAACCTCCTCGACGGGGCCATGAAGAAGGAGGAGCAAGGGGAGATGAACTGGAAGGGCACGCGCCGATCCATACTTATAGCTGGCGAGGGCCAACCGACGGCCCCCACGATCGCAGGTAATTATGACCCGCTTTGCATGCAGGGACTTGTCAAATCCGTGCAGTTGCCGAGGTGCCATGGGGAAGTGGAGACGCCCACGTCCAATCAACCGCCACGCGGCGCCTTAGGCCGCAGGCTGTTAGGGCCCGCGGCGCTTCGCTCTTGCCCTTCCGCCTCCCTGCACGGCCAAGTCCGGGCGCGCCTTGGGCCCGAGGGCTACTGTCGGCGTTCTGGGAACGGGGGTCCCCAGACTTGCCTGCCTGCGGCCTGCGGCGTGGCTCAAAAGGGGGCCCAGCGCGGCCCATCTTCACCAACACAAAACCAAGACCCTCGCGAGGGGCCAAGCCTCGCAGGGCGGACGACGCGGAGCTTCCTCAGGCACGGCCTCGTCAGGATGGCTCACGAGGAGGCGGAGAGACCAAGGCGGGGTACCTCACGAGGTGCCCGTGACGCAAGCCATGACAACCAAGGGCGCCAGGCGGGTGCCAGCCCGCGCAGTGTCCTCCTTTCCTCTTTGGTGCAAAGGGGGCAAGCGCAGCCGCGGAGTACCGAGGCATCAGGCAAAGGTTGCCATTTCGGTGCAACGAGACCAAGACCAGGAGGACTACGAGACGGAGGTCATCATGGAGCCCAAGACAGCGTCATCACCAGAGCTTTGCGCAGGCAAAGACTACTTTTGTCAGGATAGCTGGTACTAGCTGTCCCCCTTCAAATTAGCCCGCCATTGTTGGCTCCCTTCCCGCTCGATATTTGGGAAGAGGACCAGGGCCTCTATAAATAGGACCGGCCACCCGCAAGGAGGGGGGGAAGAGAAGGATAAAAGGATCAGAGAGAGAGGGAGAGAGAGAGGGAAGGGTGACTGAACTTCTCCCAGCAGTTCATCCCCCCCAGCCAAGAACAGACCTTCGCGAGGTTGTTCTTCCTTGTATTGTTCGTCATCATCAGCCCAAGAGGCAATCCACCACGCCACACACTGGAGTAGGGTATTACTCCACAACGGTGGCCCGAACCAGTATAAACCCTGTGTCTCTTGTGTCGTTCTTTGCATAGTTTAGATCTTTGCGAGGCAGAGGGGTGCAGGTAGGTAGGAGGTGAAATCTCCGCGCGCACCCCAGTGTTCGAACCTCAAGGGTCTGCCGGAACCCGAAATCCGACAACGACGCTATGAAAACGGCCCAACAGATTAACGGGCTGCAAACGGGCCGATTGTAACCGCGGGCTGAATTTGGCCCACAAGCAGAAAAGGCCAATAACGGGCCGTAAGTAACCGAATGCTGGAAATGTGCCCAAGAATAAATGGGCCCTGAGAAGGCCAAAAGATAACATGGGTTGGAAACGGCCCAAATGAATAATGGGCCATTAATGGGTATAAAGGGGTACATTGTTCAATGCGGACCAGATTCACCATGGGCCCTTAATGGGCCAAGAGTTACAAATGGCCTCGTATGGGCCGAAAGTTACAACGGGCTGGAATCATATTGGATGGCCCAGATGAAGCTACTGGGCTTAATTCCGATAGTCCGTAACGGGCCGTGAGTTAGTGGGCCGTAAATGGGCTATATAGGAACATGCTTTCCGTGGGCCAGTCCATTACCTTTTGACCAAGTCAAACGGGCTAGCCTTTTCACTGGAATGGGCCTCTGTTGGGCCGTGCCACGTGTCAACGTATCATAGGCACCTCCTGTCCAATGAATGGATGACATCTGTCCCAACAGTGAGCCCACACGTGTTTCCTCCAGCCAATGAGAATTTTACACGTGGAAAATCCTCATTGGTTCGGGCTGTTAGCGGGTTATCGGATCCAAAACCGGACCCGATAGCTTAATGGAGACCCATTATGGTGGATGCCACGTGTCGGTCACCCTTGACGAAAGCACTTCCATGACGCGTGATTTATCGTCATGGAAGTGGACACTTCCGTGATGATAATTTTGGTAATGTCATGGAACACTTCTACGACAGCACATGTATGACTATCTTGATTCTGTCATAAAATCGTCATGGATGTACATGCATGACACAAAACATGACCTACTCTGACAAACACGTATAATCACGGAGTGTCTTTTTTTGTAGTGAGATGCACGAACATCACAACAGGCATGCTGACTGGATAAACATTTGAACCTAGCTATTATGAAGGAAAATTTGTATTGACAACAATTTTAGATAGCAGGAGACGCCTAGCCTGCTCTGCCTCTGCTAGCTTCTTTATGGCTTCTTCCATCTCTTCTTTGGCTTGGGTGAAGAGAGCATCTGATTGCTCTTTTCGCTTCTTCAGGAACTCAGCTACATTCTCAAGGGCTATTGCACGCTTTCTTTCAGCCTTTACTACAGCCACAAGGACCTGAACAATTGCCGACTCCACCTGGCTTGTGTGTAATCCAACATCATCTAGGAATTTGCACCTTGTGTCTAATCCAGCATCATTAGGGAACCGACACATTGTGTGTAATCCAACCTCATTTTGGAAACATGATCTCAAGGTTGACCATACTTCCCTCCTCGCAGGAATTGCATCCTGACATGAAGTTACTTCTTTTTTAGATCAATACTCAGAGCAACCCAGATCCATTTAGTAGAAGCCATATAAACAACACTCGGAGAAGTGAATTCAAAAGGAAAAATATAAAAACAGACTACAAGGTGAGAACACCCACTTCCTACATCAAGCTAAAAATGAAAGCACTAGGACGATTAAGACTCTTCTTATTACACATCGAAGAACACAAGGGTAAGAGAAACAGAAAGTACAACATATACACATCGAAGAACACAAGGCTAAACGAAAGTAATTGAAAGGGTGTTACTTACCAAAGCTCGTTTTACAGGTTCGGTGCAGCTCCTCTTTAACTTGCCACGCTCCTTGAAGATGTCCCCAATATCCCGTGTCCGGTCTTCATTGCTCCTCTGCATGTTCGCACTTGTGGTTTTAAAATATCAACATGGAAAGAAAAATATACCACTCCCTCCATCCCATAATATAAGAACGTTTTGACACTACACTAGTGTCAAAAACATTCTTATATTATGGGACGGAGGGAGTAGTAGTAATCATGCACCTTGTGGGAAACATTAAAGCACTCGTCTGCCATGTTAGAGCATCTTCAACAGAAGCGCAACGCGCGGCGCTTAAAAAAAGCAATTACAGCACCAGAATAGCCAGTTTTTGTGGGCCCGGAGTGCTGAGATCAAGAAGTAGAGATAGAGAGTAGAGAGTAGTGACATAGATAGTTCTTAGCATAGATATAGCATGGATAGATAAAAAATAGATAGTTCAACTACTCCTCGTCATCCGACTCCTCCTCGGTGATGTCCTCCACCGACGTCTCAATGTAGGCGTGGAGATACCGATCGCGTCGGATTCCCAGGGCGACGCTGCTCCTAGCCTCATGTTAAATTGAGCGTCCCCTTTTCACGTACACTTGTCCTCACGATAGGAGGCTCGCTCTGCCCTCCTCTTCTCCCTCTCCGCCCTCCTTTGCGCGTAGAACTCTTGCTCATTGATGATGTCCTGCGGGAAGCGTTGACGCCACAGTGCCATGGCTTCCTCGTCCATCTCGGCGATGCCGAGACAGTGCTCTCACCTCTGGTTGTCGTGACGATCCTCGTTGGTGATAAGCTACGGCAAAGGCGCGAGCTCCAGCGCCCGCTCCCGCGTCGGTACGTTGGGGAAGTTCAATGTTCTATGAGGCCACGGAGGCGCCACGCCGATGCGCCGTACGCGTGGGTGGTGTGGTGGTGTCGAAATTGCCGAGGCCAAGGTGCATCCCGCAGAACCAGATCTTGGCGAAGAAGCTGTCGGAGGGGCGCACACGGACGCCGCGGTATCCCCAAGTTTCCCGGCAACGCATCGGCATGGTGGCGCGGCGGCGGCGCGGCGAGAAAGAGCGGGGAGAGAGCGATGGCAAGGATGTAGGATCGAAAGTATGTCTAGAGGGGGTGATTAGACTACTTGACCAAATAAAAATCTAGCCTTTTCCCAATTTTAAGTCTTGGCAGATTTTAGCAACTTAGCACTAGTCAAGCAATTAACCTACACATGCAAGTCTAAGAGTATAGCAGCGTAATGTAAAACATAGCACATGAAGGTAAGGGGAGGAGTTTGGAGGGAGCAAACGCAATGTAGACACGAAGATTTTTGGCATGGTTCCGATAGGTGGTGCTATCATACATCCACGTTGGTGGAGACTTCAACCCACGAAGGGTAACGGTTGCGCGAGTCCACGGAGGGCTCCACCCACGAAGGGTCCACGAAGAAGCAACCTTGTCTATCCCACCATGGCCATCGCCCACGAAGGACTTGCCTCACTAGGGTAGATCTTCACGAAATAGGCGATCTCCTTGCCCATACAAACTCCTTGGTTCAACTCCACAATCTTGAGGGAGGCTCCCAAGTAACACCTAACTAATCTAGGAGACACCACTCTCCAAAATGTAGTAGATAGTGTGTTGATGATGAACTCCTTGCTCTTGTGCTTCAAATGATAGTCTCCCCAACACTCAACTCTCTCTCACTGATTTGGATTTGGTGGAAAGATGATTTGAGTGGAAAGCATCTTGGAGAAGGCTAGAGATCAAGATTCATATGGTTGGAATGGAATATATTGGTCTCAACACATGAGTGATGGTTCTCTCTCAGAAAATGAATGTTGGAAGTGTAGGCATGTTCTGATGGCTCTCTCCATGAATGAAGAGTGGGTGGAGGGGTATATATAGCCTCCACACAAAATCTAACCATTGCACACAAATCACCAAACTCGGTGGGACCAAATCATGAAACTCGGTCAGACCGATTTAGTTCAAAATGTGCACATTAGGATTTTTGGTGGGACCGACATGTCAACTCGGTGGGACTGATTTCATTAGGGTTAGGGCATAACGTAATCTCGGGGAGACCGATTACACAAACTCGGTGGGACCGATTTTGGTAATAAGCTAAACAGAGAGTTGGTCAGGAAAACTCGGTGGGACCGATTCGCTCATCTCGGTGAGACTGAAACGTTACGAAGGGGAAATAGAGAGTTTGCATTGCGAACTCGATGGGATCGATCGCTCATCTCGGTTGGACCGAAATGTTACGAATGGAAACAAAGAGTTTGCAATCCCATCTCGGTGAGACCGAGATCCCTATCGGTGAGACCGAAGTGACTAGGGTTTGTGGCAGTGGCTATGTCAATTGAACTCGGTGGTGCCGGATAGAAAGTTTCGGTGGGGCCGAGTTTGACTTTTGGTTTGGGACATATGTGGATATGAGAAAGTAGTTGAGGGTTTTTGGAGCATATCACTAAGCATTTTGAGCAAGCAACCCATTAAGCAACATCTCATCCCCTTTTAATAGTATTGGCTTTTCCTATGGACTCAATGTGATCTTAGTAAAGTAAAATGTGGAGTCTTGAGCTTTAGAGCTTGAGCCAATCTTTTGCCCTTAGCATTTTGAGGGGTCCACATTTCTAATCCATGCCATGCCAATCATTGAACTTTCCTGAAATATTTATCTTGAAATAGCATTAGCTCAATGAGCTATATGTTGTTAATAATTACCAAAACCACCTAGGGATAGTTGCACTTTCAATCTCCCCCTTTTTGGTAATTGATGACAACATATAGATCAAAGCTTCGACAAATGATCATAAGATTGAAATACATCATCGCTTTGAGAAGTATGTGATAAGCAAGAGCTCCCCCTAAATTTGTGCATTATTTAAAATTTGCTTTTGAATGCAAATGCACAATCGATTAGGATCATGGATTACTCTTCCATGTCACATACATCTTGGTGGAGCGCTCAAAATGATAGAAATTAAAAGCATGCGCTCATCACCAAGCAAGGTGAATGATCATATATGGGATATAAGAGATCATATCATCCAAGCAAGCATTAAAGTAGCATATGATAAAACACATGATCAAACAGGTATCTCACACAAACATAAAGTATCAACCAAGCACACAATAAAGTTCAACCAAAAGCAAGAGAGACAAATAAGCAAAACACACACACTCTCTCTCTCTCTCTCGGCCTATGATCTATGCATTTCTCCCCCTTTGGCAACAAGTTACCAAAAAGATTGAAAATGCATAGTGCTATGCGTCTCTCAGGCTCGGTCTTCGGGAGGTGGTGTAGACAGAACTCCAAGGATGAAGGCATCTGTTGATGCAGTTGGAGCTAGTGGAGTGGGTGCTGGAGGTGGTACTGAAGCTGTAGCTGCTGGTGCTAATGATGTAGCTCTAGAATCTGGTACTGGCACTGCAGCAGACCTCTAACCTCGTGGCACATGTTGAAAAGCATCCGCAGTTGCCTTTCTCTCCTCTCTTCTGCTTCCTCCTGGAACTACTCAACAGCTGTCTGTATCTCAGTAACCTTCAGATCAAGATCATAAAATTTTGTCTCAACAATCCTCTCCAAGCTCTCCCGATTCCGAGTCAGGGTGGCCAAGCCCTTCTCAATCCTCAAAGTAGAATGAATCAGATATGCTAGATGATCTTGCTTGCTCTTCAGGAACACCTGATATGCTTCATCTACACTTGGCATCCTTGCAGATTTCTCTGCCTTAGCCTTAGCTCTCTTCTCTTGTGCTTGAGCTGATGAAGGTTCATTATCATTCATCACAATTGTGTTGTCTTCAAATTCAGGGTACAGAGGTAGATGCTCCTTGTCCAACAAGTAGGTGCTTGTGCTCATCTTTGAGTTGATGAGCTCCTGAATGTGTGGAGCATACCCATAAGATCTTTTCTGATCTGCTGCTGTCCTCTTGATTGTCTCCACAATCAGACTCATGACCTTGAATTTTTTAGGTACATCAAATATTTGCAGCAAGTTGATGGAATGTCCTCTAATCATCTTGTGATCTCCAGACTTGGGTAGCAAAGTATGCCTCAGGATGGTGTTGATAGTAGGCAGACCAGACAACAGATAGTGTACAGATCCAAGCTTGTGTGTCTTCAAAGCTTTATCAGGGATCTCTTTGTACATGTTTTCCATAGAGTTGTCGTCATTCTTCTTCATGGCATACACATCCAAGTCATCCTCATGCTCTTCTGGGGCATTAATCAGCTTGGCCCATTCTTCAACTGTTGATTGGTACCTTGTACCTTCAGACATCCATAATATCCTTCCATCTGGATAGAAGTGAGCAGTGGAGTAAAATTGCATAACTAGCTCATCATTCCCTTTGGTCAACTTTTGACCCACAAACTCATCAACTCCACAAGCTTTGAAGCTGCCTTGTACACCTGGGAAGTGTTCTTCATTCTCTTTGATGTATTCCCAATCAACCCATCTCATGTCACAAATAATTGGCTTCTTGTCAAGCAGAATAATCTCATAGAAGTCTTGTTGTTCCTTAGTGTGAAACCTGTAATCAACTGCAGTCCTCCTCCTCACAGCATAGGGATCAGACTGTCTCCATAATCTCAGTCCTGCATCTTTCCTGATATGCATGTCCTCAGCCACAAGATGAGCATCATTGTGGTCTGGAGTCTTGGGTTTCAATTTCCTCAATACAAGGGATTCATCATCCTCTTCTTCAGCTTCAGGCACTAGGGCCTTGTTCTTCTCTTCAGCTGGGATATTTCTGGTGCTTCCCTTGGGCTTAGAAGGCTTCTGAGCTTGAATTGTTGCTTTGGGAGCAGTTTTGCGCTTTGATGTGGCAGCCACTGACTTGATTGCATCTCCCGTAAGCTTTTGGGACTTTGGTGCTGGTGCAACATCCTCTTCCTCTTCTTCTGTTGGATCTTTAAATATGGATGATCTCCCAAGGACTCTGGCAGTGGTCTTCTTGACCCTCTCCTTCCTCTTCTTGTCATCTCCAGCTTCTTTGGGTTTAAGAGTGAACTCCATAGTTTCTTGAGTAGAGGCTCTGGCCTTAGACATAGGAATCCTTTTTGCTGGTGCCTTCTTGTTCAACCCTGGCTTTGTTGCAGCGGCTGTGTCATACTCTTTCTTCAAGACTTTCTTCTTTGAGCTAACTTCTTCTTCTACAGCCACATAATCCTCATCCTCAGAATTTGAGATTCTCTTCTTCCTTGACCTGGTGGCTGCCTTGGGCAAGTTACTAGGTGTGCTCCTGCTGCCCTCATCATAGCTGCTTGAGGGATCAGAACCCTCACTCAATTGCACTTGTTCTTCAGATATGTTCTGACTGTCACTCTGGTCAGACATCTTGGCAATTTCACTGACAGCAAACCCTGTGAATAGATACAGATGAGGTAGAATAGATGAGCATCAAAAAGTGCAGAGTGTTTGCAAAACAGATGACTCAAAACTTAGTTTTAGTTCTCCACAGAAAGCATTCGGAGCTACCAATTTGTTAGACTCGGTGACACCGAAGCAATTTTGGAGCCTAAACTAGTGAACTCAGTCAGACCGAGTCACAGTTCGGTGGCACTGAGACTGCTAGGGTTTCATAGAGAATCGATCTCGGTCACACCGATTTGCAATTTTTGGTCAGACCGAAAACGCATGTGCAATGGCCTAAGCCAAATCGGTGAGACCGATTTCTACAACTTAGTCGGTCTGAGATGAGTTCGGCGGAAACCTAACCCTAAATTTTTGAATCAAATCTAACCTAAAGGATGTTTTCTTTGGATAGAGTTTTCTCATACATGGTAAAGATCATGGCAAGGCAATGTGCTATGAATTGGAGTAAGGAAATAGCACAAAGAGTCGAACCCAAACCCTAGTTCGGTGGGAGTTCGCTACGGTGGCAACGGGGAAGCAAATTTCCGTTGACGGCGATGGAAACCAGTGACGGGAGGTCGCTGGCAGCAAGGAGACGATTCGGAGACCCGAGGAGGCAGAGCAGGACATGCGCAGGCTGAGAGGTTTTGAAGAAATTTCCAAAATCTCACCCGTGGGTTTATATATCTCGACCCTGTCGGTGTGACCGAGTGGAACAACTCGGTGGCACCGAGATGCAGAATCGCAAGCGGTTACTGCAACTCGGTGTGACCGAAAAGTTCAAATCGGTTACACCGACGTTGAAAACCTAGATCAACTTAGTGAACTCGGTGTGACCGAACTGGATGAATCGGTCATACCGAAATGCACAAAGAGGTTTTGGAAGGTCTATGACAAATCGGGGACTCCGAGTGCTCCTCACACAGAGTGGTTCGAACCTGACTTGATCAAACTTTGTGATGTAGCATGAATAGAGTTTGAGACGAGAAAAGCATAGATAGCTAGAGGAGGTTCTTAGGCATTCTTGTCCATCCACTTGGCAAAGGAGAAAATGCCAAACAATCAAAACAACAAGTGGATGTCCTGGAATGAGTAAAATATGCAATCAACATGCTCACACAATAAAATGGCAAATTGAAATATGTGACAAAGCATGCACAAACACTCTAGCATCTATCAAGCAATTGGCGATGACTAGGTCATCTATATATGAGTATATTGACTGAGGAGTCAAATGAGAACATTTGATCGTAGGTCATACTCATCGTTTAAGCACAAGTGGGATTACCACTTTTACATAATGCATTGTTGTGTTCACACCATTAGAGTTGCTTTAGCTCAATTGGTTAGAGTAAAGCTCCCCATAGATGTGATATCCCCCCTAAGAGGGATGAACTAATCTTGGGTTATGTCGATGATGACTTCATGTAGGTGTTGAAGATGTAGATGCTCAATGTTGATGTAGATCATTTGGAGAAATCCATTGGAGTGAGTTGCACTTTCAATACCTACACGGATTAGTCCCACAAGGAACACAAGGATATCCATAGACATAGAGTGATGTTCACACAAGATGATGTCCATGAAAGCATTAGGTTACCTTGTCCCTTGTCTTACCAACAAGAGGGTTTGTGACTCCTAAAACTAGTGTAAGATGTGGAAGTTGTTTGCACATGTCCTTGCCAAAAGATATGAGTGAAGTATGTTGGCAGAGTAACCCTCAAGAACTTCTCTAGTTCTTCTTCTTCAGGATCCACATCATCTTTATGGGAATCCTTGGAGTTGTAGTCGTACTTGAAGTAGTAGAACTTGATGTAGTCTTGGGAACCCACTTGACCAAGACCTTGGGAGCTTCTTCAAATGTATCAATCTCCTCTTGAGGCTTGTCCTTCCCTTTTAGCTTGTGGTCTTATGGTGGAAGATCATCTTGAGCGTGTGTCCCTTGAAAAGAAGTAGGATCATACTTCTCTTGTTGAGGAACAAACTTCGTCTTGGGTATTGATCTTCTTCCCACTCAACTCCATTGGCATTTATCTTCCGTTCAAAACCAATTCCTTGATTCTTCCAGTGTCGTCCTTGCTTGTGTACAATTTCCTCAAATTGCTTACTTTCGGCAAGGCACTTGTAAACACCTTTCTCTATAATTCCCTTCAATAAGCTATTTTCTTGCTCAAGTGTAACTTGGCTAAGAGAATCATTAGTGGAATCAAGAGAACTACTAGAAGCAACAACATTGGATTTAGCATGATTATTGTTACTACTAGATGAAGAATCTTTCTTACTTTTGTTGCTAGATTTAACCTGTGGCATGTAAGTAGACAAGAGTAAACGCTTGGCAATGTAAGAAGAACTTTTCTTGCGAAGATCATCATTGATTTCTTTTAAGAACCCATGCTCTTGCTCAAGGTTGAGCTTTTCAAAGCGTAACTTTTCATGAGTCTTTAAAAGCTCTCGATGATTTTCCAAGGTAGTTTCATGAGCTAACTTAAGAGTAGCTATTTAGTTAGATGCTCAATCTCCTTCTTATCGTCATCATTCGTTTTATCTTGATTAGCATGATTAATAGCAAGTTCATCATAGTTTTCATCACTATTGAAATCAACATACTCGGGGTGTGATACCTTTGGGCCTTTAGCCATGAAGCATCTTCCAATTCCTTCATTTGGTGCCTCAAATATGTCATAGGAGTTGGTTGACACAAGTGCTAGACCGGCAACACCTTCATCTTGAGTATATTCGGAGTCGGAGTGATAACTTCTCTCGGAGTTATTATCGGAGTCGGGGCCGGATACCCATTCACCAACATGAGCTTGATGTCTTCGTTTTGTCTAGCTCCTTGATGATTTGTCCTTCCTTCCCGAATCCTTGCTTCTCCGTGATGTTCTTCATTCATAACGGTCATCTCTACTCCTTCTCTCTCTTGGTGGTGATTCTTCTCTTCTACTTCTCCTTTTGGGTGATTCTTCTCTTCTTTTGTAGGGAGCTGTACACTCATTGGAGTAGTTTTCGGGTCTTCCACAATTGTAGCAATTTCGTTCACGACTCAAAGATCTTTTGTCATTGTTGGATCTTGACTGGGAACTTCTTTCCTTGCTTCTACTCTTGTAGAACTTGTTGAAGTTCTTCATCATTAGGCTCAATTCTTCATTGAAGGCTTGTTTCTCACTTGATGATGTAGGAGCATCACATGAGGCTTTGTAAGCACCACTTGACTTGTTGTGAAGCTCTTCCTTATCCTTGAGTGACATCTCATGAGCAACAATTCTTCCAATGACTTTCGTAGGCTTGAGATCTTTGTAATTGGGCATCATTTGGATCAATGTGCACACGGTATCATATTTTCCATCCACAGCTCTTAGGATCTTCCTGATGATGAATCCATCGGTCATCTCTTCACTTCGTAAGCCGGCAATCTCATTTGTGATGAGAGCAAGCCTAGAGTACATTTCAGCGACACCTTCACCATCCTTCATTTTGAACTTGTCAAGTTGACTTTGAAGCACATCCAATTTGGATTCCTTGATGGAGTCGGTACCCTCGTGCATATCAACCAAAGTAACCCAAATTTCCTTTGCATTCTCAATACGGCTAATTTTGTTGAATTCTTCGGGGCACAATCCGTTGAAGAGGATATCGCAAGCTTGAGCATTGTATTGCAGCATCTTCAACTCTTCCACGGTAGCTTCACGGTTTGGTTCTTTCCCATCAAAGAATTCACCTTGCAAGCCAATACACACAATAGCCCAAACGGCGGGGTTATGTCCAAGAATATGCATTTTCATCTTATGCTTCCAACTAGCAAAATTAGTACCATCAAAGTAAGGACATCTACGGTGGTAATTTCCCTCGCTAGACGCCATACTCTCCTAAGTTGTGAAACCAAGGCTGTAACGCCCCAGATATACTTTCCAGATTTGTATCCAACTCTTGCCGTCTCCGGCGCTAAGTTATATTTATTCCTCGGGTTCGGGTCTTTGTCTCCGTGTGTTGTTTTTATTTTTCGTGCATCCCATATCATGTCATCTCGTGCATTGCATTTGCATACATGTTCATCTCATGCATCCGAGCTTTTTCCCCGTTGCCCGTTTTGCATTCCGGCGCTTCGTTCTCCTCCGGTGGTCATTTCTAGCTTTCTTTCGTGTGTGGGAATTAAACATTTCCGGATTGGACCGAGACTTGCCATGCGGCCTTGGTTTACTACCGATAGACCGCCTGTCAAGTTTCGGGTCATTTGGACTTCGTTTGATACTTCAACGGTTAACTGAGGGACCGAAAGGCCTCGTGTGTGTTGCAGCCCAACACCCCCCCAAATTTGGCCCAAAACCCACCAAACTTTGCTCCATGTCCTAGATCGTTCGATCACGATCGCGTGGGCGAAAACCGCACCTCATTTGGACCCTCCTAGCTCCACTTATGCCTATATATACACCCCCCCATTCCTAGTCTCAGATTCCTCCCCGTCCTCAAAAAAAAAAACAGATCACCCCCCCCCCACCAACGGACGTGTCCGGATCCGACCGGACAACGTCCGCCCGCCGCCGTCCGCCACCCAGCGCCCGCCACGTGTCCCCGGGGGACCGGTTCGCCGCCGCCACCGACGCGGGCCCGAGGCCCAGCGCTGGCCCCCTCCTCCTCCGCCCGGGCCAGAGGCGCCCGTGGCCCGAGCCGCGTCGCCGCCCTTCTTCTCCTCCTCCGGCGGGCCGTCGCCGCCCGCCATCGTCGCCGGCGCCCCGAGCCGCGCCCGCTGCCGTCCGCCGCCGCGCCTGACGCCGCCATCGTCGCCGCGCCCGCTGCCGTCCGCCACCGCGCCCGACGCCGCCGTCCGCCGCCGCGCCTCTCCGCCTCCCCGCCGTCCGCCGCCGCGCCCGACGCCGCCGACCCCGCGGGCCGCCGCCTCGGCATCCGCGCCCGCCGCCGCCGGCCGCGCACAGTGCGCCCCGATCCAGATCCGGTCGCCGCTACAGTAAACCCTAACCCCGATTTTTTTTTGTCTAAGTCCTGGAAATTTGATCCAAGTTGCTCTGTTCGAGGACCCGTAACTTGGCATCCGTAGCTCCGATTTGGGCGTATGATATATCAAAATCTTCGTCTCGACATGTACATCATTTCATTCCATTGCATCATTTGCATTTGAGGTCATCTTGTTGCCCAAAATGCTGTTAGAAGGAGGCTTCGTGACTTAAATTGCAGATCCGTTAGTTCATCATGCACTTTTGTCATTTTTGCCATGTTTAATCCGTGCATGATATGCCTGTGCCCCTTTGGGATGAATTGTTAAGCATTTTGTCTTATTTCCAGAGGTGCCAACCATGCATTTTTAGGGTGTGTGTGTTGTCTTGTGCAAGCTTGCAAAGAGAGGCACCTGAGATTGCTGATTTCAGGGACTTAGTGATTTTCACCAAGTCTGGGATATTTTAGTTCATGATGCTATATGTCCAGCTTGTTTCTTAGTGATCTGTGCCTCTTTTGAGGATGATCAGTAAGGGAGTTTTCATATTTATGTTATGCTCTATCCATCCATGTCTTTGTTTGCATATGTGGAGTGCTCTGGGTTGACACAATCGAGCTCAACTTTTGCTTCGTTGTTAATCTGGGCAGATCGTCAACTTGTTTGCGATTTTTCCGGAGCTATTGTTAGTGATCCATGCATGCTATGCCATTGTTCTTGCCATGTCTAGCTAGAATTTTGTGTCTTCTTGCTGGATATATGCTTGTCTTGCCATGACTTGCACCGTAGTGAGTGCATCGAGCTCGTTTACATGCCTTCGGGAGTTACAATTTCTGCATGTCCCAGTTTTCACTAAGTCTGAAAACTGATTGTGTTCGAGCTATGTTCGTGAGCTTGGTAGAGTATTTTGTGAACCCTTTTGGCCCCAGGTCACTTTATGTGTTTTGTTAAGCTTGTTGAGTAGCTACATGCCATGTTCTTACTTGTCATGTTCAGGTCATGTATCATGTTGTTTTGCTGCTCCGAAGAGGGCTTCGTGATCTGAAATTTCAGGCTAGTGTTAATTTCACTAAGTCTGAGATCTGTTTTGCATATTCATTTTTGCCATGCTTGTTTGAACCCCTTAATGGATGAATTTGCCTATGGCTCAGTGCTAGTGATTTGTTAAGAATCTTGTGTACATCACTGCCATGTATTTTGTTTTCATGTTTGGTGGCTGTAGCATGTTCGTTTCGTTGCATTTAGGAGCCTACTTGTTGTATATCGCAGATCGGTTCGTTTCGTAAAACGCTCGCCATTTCCAAACCGTAGCTCCGATTCCTATGATCTTTATATCGTTTTCAGGTGATTTCTTCCCCTCTATCCAGTGGCACACTTGGTGATCCAAGTTGAGGCCAGTTTCTTGCATTTTTCTGTCACGTCTTGCATTTTGCATCCCGCATAGCTTCCCGCATAGCATATCATCTTTGCATATCATTGTTTGCCCGTGCACGTGGTTGATTGTATTCTTGTTGCTTGTTTGTGTTGTTTGGGTAGAGCCGGGAGACGAGTTCGCTAACGAGGAGCCGGTTGAGTTTGCTTTTGAGGATCCAGTCAACTCTGACAGCTTTGCAGGCAAGATGATCATACCCTCGAAATCACTACTATCTTTGCTATGCTAGTTTGCTCGCTCTTGCTATGCCAATGCTACGATGCCTACCTTTTGCTTGTCAGCCTCCCAATTGCCATGTTCTAACCTCTAACCCACCTTGTCCTAGCAAACCTTTGTTTGGCTATGTTACCGCTTTGCTCAGCCCTTCTTATAGCGTTGTTAGTTGCAGGTGAAGATTGGAGCCGTTCCTTGTTGGAACATTTATTTACTTGTTGGGATATAATTATATTGCTATGTTATCTTAATGCATCTATATACTTGGTAAAGGGTGGAAGGCTCGGCCTCTCGCCTAGTGTTTTATTTCACTCTTGCCGCCCTAGTTTCCGTCATATCGGTGTTATGTTCCCGGATTGTTGCGTCCCTTACGCGGTTGGGCTATAATGGGAACCCCTTGATAGTTCGCCTTAATTAAAGCTTTTCCAGCAATGCCCAACATTGGTTTTACCATTTGTCACCTAGCCTCTTTTCCCTTGGGTTTCCGGAGCCCGGGGGTCATCTTATTTTAACCCCCCCCCCCGGGCCAGTGCTCCTCTGAGTGTTGGTCCGAACCAGGCAGCCTGCGGGGCCACCTCGGGGAAACTCGAGTGTTGGTTTTACTCGTAGCTTGACCTATCCGAGCGTGCCCTGAGAAAGAGATATGTGCAGCTCCTATCGGGATTTGTCGGCACATTCGGGCGGTGTTGCTGGACTTGTTTTGACCTGTCGAAGTGTCTTGTTGTACCGGGATACCGAGTCTGATCGGTGTGTCTTGGGTGGAGGCCTATTCCTTCATTGACCGTGAGGGCTTGTTATGGGCTAAGTTGGGACCCCCCTGCAGGGATTGATCTTTCGAAAGCCATGCCCGCGGTTATGGGCAGATGGGAATTTGTTAATGTCCGGTTGTAGATAACTTTAACTAAACTTAATTAAAATGAATCAACCGTGTGTGTTACCATGATGGCCCCTTCTCGGCGGAGTCCGGGAAGTGGACGCGGTGTTGGAGTTATGCTTGCGCAGGATGTTCCTTTAGCTTCTCGCTCGTGCTTCGCCTTCTCTTCTCGCTCTCTTTTGCGTATAAGTTAGCCACCATATATGCTAGCCGCTTGCTGCAGCTCCACTCATATTGCCTTATCCTTCCTATAAGCTTAAATAGTCTTGATCGCGTGGGTGTGAGATTGCTGAGTCCCTGTGGCTCACAGATACTATAACTCCAGATGCAGGTCCAGGTGTTCCCGCTCCGGATGACGATTACGAGCTCAAGTGGGAGTTCGATGAGGACTCTTAGCGATACTACGTGTCTTTTCCGGATGACCAGTAGTGGTGCCTAGTTGGGGTTATCGATTCAGGGCCTTGTCGCATGTTGGGGGTCTTTTCTATTTTGGCACCGTAGTCGGGCCATGAGTGATTTGTTTGATGGATGTTTTTTACGTACCTTGATGTGACGTGGCGAGTGTAAGCCAACTATGTATCTCCCCTTTATATTATTTATGTACATGGGATGTGTAATGATTTCCTGACTTGCGACATTGCTTTCAATGCGGTTATGCCTCTAAGTCGTGCCTCGACACGTGGGAGATATAGCCGCATCGAGGGCGTTACAAAGGCTATGATCACCAAAGCTATGGAAATCAAGGCAAATGGAGACCAAATCTCTGATACCATTTGTAGGATCGAAAGTATGTCTAGAGGGGGGGTGATTAGACTACTTGACCAAATAAAAATCTAGCCTTTTCCCAATTTTAAGTCTTGGCAGATTTTAGCAACTTAGCACTAGTCAAGCAATTAACCTACACATGCAAGTCTAAGAGTATAGCAGCGGAATGTAAAACATAGCACATGAAGGTAAGGGGAGGAGTTTGGAGGGAGCAAACGCAATGTAGACACGGAGATTTTTGGCATGGTTCCAATAGGTGGTGCTATCGTACATCCATGTTGGTGGAGACTTCAACCCAAGAAAGGTAACGGTTGCGCGAGTCCACGGAGGGCTCCACCCATGAAGGGTCCACGAAGAAGCAACCTTGTCTATCCCACCATGGCCATCGCCCACGAAGGACTTGCCTCACTAGGGTAGATCTTCACGAAATAGGCGATCTCCTTGCCCGTACAAACTCCTTGGTTCAAC
This sequence comes from Triticum urartu, assembly GCF_003073215.2. NCBI lineage: Eukaryota > Viridiplantae > Streptophyta > Magnoliopsida > Poales > Poaceae > Triticum > Triticum urartu. The sequence goes on along the minus strand of NC_053028.1, from coordinate 488,137,594 downwards.
TCCACAATCTTGCCGGAGGCTCCCAAGTAATACCTAACCAATCTAGGAGACACCACTCTCCAAAATGTAATAGACAGTGTGTTGATGATGAACTGCTTGCTCTTGTGCTTCAAATGATAGTCTCCCCAACACTCAACTCTCTCTCACTGATTTGGATTTGGTGGAAAGATGATTTGAGTGGAAAGCAACTTGGAGAAGGCTAGAGATCAAGATTCATATGGTTGGAATGGAATATATTGGTCTCGACACATGAGTAGGTGGTTCTCTCTCAGAAAATGAATGTTGGAAGTGTAGGCATGTTCTCATGGCTCTCTCCACGAATGAAGAGTGGATGGAGGGGTATATATAGCCTCCACACAAAATCTAACCATTACACACAAATCACCAAACTCGGTGGGACCGAATCATGAAACTCGGTCAGACCGATTTAGTTCAAAATGTGAACGTTAGGATTTTCGATGGGACCGACATGTCAACTCAGTGGGACCGATTTCATTAGGGTTAGGGCATAATGTAATCTCGATGAGACAGATTACACAAACTCAGTGGGACCGATTTTCGTAATAATCTAAACAGAGTGTTGGTCAGGCAAACTCGGTGGGACCGATTTGCTCATCTCGGTGAGACTGAAATGTTACGAAGGGGAAACAGAGAGTTTGCATTGCAAACTCGGTGGGACCGATCGCTCATCTCGGTTGGACCGAAACGTTACGAAGGGAAACCGAGAGTTTGCAATCCCATCTCGGTGAGACCGAGATCCCTATCAGTGAGACTGAAGTGACTAGGGTTTGTGGCAGTGGCTATGTCAAGTGAACTCGGTGGCGCCGGATAGAAAGTTTCGGTGGGGCCAGTTTGACTTTTGGTTTGGGACATATGTGGATATGAGAAAGTAGTTGAGGGTTTTTGGAGCATATCACTAAGCATTTTGAGCAAGCAACACCTCATCCCCTTTTAATAGTATTGGCTTTTCCTATGGACTCAATGTGATCTTCGATCACTAAAGTAAAATGTGGAGTCTTGAGCTTTAGAGCTTGAGCAAATCTTTTGTCCTTAGCATTTTGAGGGGTCCACATTTCTAATCCATGCCTTGCGAATCATTGAGCTTTCCTGAAATATTTATCTTGAAATAGCATTAGCTCAATGAGCTATATGTTGTTAATAATTACCAAAACCACCCAGGGATAGTTGCACTTTCAAAGGCACGGAGCGGTGGGAGGGCATTGGATTTTATAAAGCACGCCGGATATCACGCGCCAAAACTAGCGCGCGCCCAGCCACTTTTTCCCGCGCGCGTGATCCTTTCCCGACATCGCTCCTATCTCTACTGTCTTCTCTACTATTATATTTATTTTATATTTAATGTTTATCTCTACTTCTCTACTTTTCTTTAAAAAATAGAGTTGGTGATGATGGTGTGCCTGCCATCCTGCGATATAGGGCGTTCGATTTATATTCGACGGATAGGAAGGAAACTATGGCAATTTTGTAGAAAGATACCCACACCCCTCTCCAGATTTGCAAATAAGGCCTTCCCCTGTTCATACTTTTCTCCCACAAGATAAACTACTCATACAAATGCATCTTGATGTTCCATGCAACGCATGGGCATCTTGCTAGTTCTAAAAAAGTTTCCATCATTTGCCACACTATTGGTTGCAGATGAAGAACCTACCCAAGCTCAGCGCGATACAGGAGCGACACACAATTACAAGCTGATATTCTGTTGGACAATGGAGGCTATAACTAATTACTTTTATGGGAACAATAGCAACCAGGAAATTTGAAGAGTAGGTATGAACAAAATTGGAACTGCACATGTACTGCTAAGTGATTCAATAGACACATTACCAATCAAGGAGGAGAACGATGGTCGGGGCGTCCTCTGTGCATCATGGTCGGCAACGGGAGTCAGTTCATTGTCCACGACAGTGGTGCTTCTGCGCTTGGCGTCGGCTTCCGGGAAGCAGATCCGAGACCGAGGAAGACGGTGCCGGGGAAGAGGCTCCGTGTACGACGACAAGGGTAGACCGGCTCCAGTGTGGCGTACGAGGTCATCGATGAGGCAGATGCACTGCGGTGAACGAGTGCGCCGATGTAGAAGGGGAGGAGCACAAAGGCTGCGGTGCCATGGAGAAGTCTATTTTGCGGTGGGGATAGAAAATGGGGAGTATTCAGGTGTACTACTCTAGGTGCCGGGGTGGGGTTGGCTGGGTAGGGTGAACCCGAAGTTACGAAAACAGCCCCTACCAAGCGTCATCCATAGGCCTGTTCCGAAGGCTATGATGGTAACTTCACACTGCTCGAATCAAGGTCGTGGGAGATTTTCCCGCCGACCTCAAAATTTTGTGACACTGAACTCCCCGTGTGGCGTGTTGGGTGATTGGGCTAAGCAACCAGCGAGTAGTACTAGTAGTTAGTAGTACTAGTAACTACTAGTACTCCCTCCTTTTTTATTAACTCTGCATATTAGGTTTGACAGAAGTCTAACTTCCTAAAGTTTGACCAAGTTTATAGAAAAATATAAACATTTACCATAACAAATATGTATGATGTGAAAGTACATTCAATAATGAATCTAATGGTATTTATTTATTATTTTATATGTTAATATTTTTTGTTATAAACTTTCTGAGAGTTTACAAAACTTGACTTTGACCAATGCTAATACGCGGACTTAAATAAAAACAGAGGGAGTACACATTTGTTTTCTTAGTTTGTAGTGAATTAATCATTTGTTGTAATTGTGAAATAAATATATTAGTCTACTGACTTCGAATGTAATGGTCTATACAATTCAATAGTTACAATCATTGTTGAACTCCAAGATGTATACGAGGTCTATAGTACTTCACAATATGCTCAAACTCACATAATCCCAGGTAAATGAGAATCTAAATGCATTTCATAGTTATTACTTTGTAGGATGCAACAAAACCAACCATAACTCTACATTATCCATTATAAAAGCAGCATTTGAGCACATCCCAATGTGTGAATGAAACGTGTAGAGAGAGCTTGCAAAGATGGAGCAGATAGGGCAGGAAAGATTGTATGTATGTGGACGAGAGAGTAGGAGACAAACCTAACGAGAGAGAGAGAGGAAGAAGTTAGATCTGTGAGAAAGATGGAGACATGTAATATACGTGAGATGTGTGTGCATCCGGATTCTATACACATGGAAGGAGAAGAGACAACATGTTTGATGAGAGAGCTGGAAAAACATGGACGAGAGGGGAAGGATCTCGTGGGTTTAGGGATTGATAATTTTGTGCGGGAGAGAGAGGGATTGGTAATTTTATGCGGGAGAGAGGGGGGAGGAGTCAGCCGTCGTCACATCATCCTACTTCCAAATGGCCCCGCATTCTCTAGTGCAGTGTGGTCAGCGTCTTCGATCTCCTCGATGCCCTCTTTGAAGATTGAGGTGTTGTGCATGCTAGGGTGCAGAGAAGCACAAGCGAGAGTGGTCACCATATAACCTTGGATGTGGATGAATTGTGTGCTCGGGGGAGGGGGAGTGTGTGTGCAGTGTGGGTGTGGGTGTGTGTGTGTGCGTCAGATATTGAGAGAAATCAAACCTATGGAGAGAAATGTGTGTGTATGTGACGGAAAGCTACATGCTAAATAGGTTTTTCACGAAGAGATTGTGCGTGCGAGATAGAGAGCGATGTGCGGGCCTTGAGGTGGGCAGGGGCTGGGTGAGGGTGTCAAAATGTGTGCGTTGATGCATGTGTTACATGCGATCGTGCGAGGGACGGACGAATCGAGAGGGATGGTTGTTGTTTTACAGATGCTCCTCTCTCTCTCACACACACACACACAAGTACAAATAGAAGACCATTCTCTCATGTATACACAACATATCGGCATCTGTCTATGTCTCACTCATGCATGATCATTTGCACATTCACACCTCTCTATGTCTCTATCACACGCACACCGTCTCCACATTGCCCTTCCGCCACAACACACATATGGACACATACACACGTTTTCTCTCAATCACACACACAAAATCAGTATTTAAAAAAACTAGGGCGCGCCTAAAACGTCCAAATCCAAATAAACACGAACTGGAGCTAAATTCAAATATATGGAAATATTGTAGCGTTAAGAACTTTTCCAGGAAAAAAAGTTGAGTAATATTCGGGGATTGTTTCCACACACACACACAAAAAGTTTCGGTGGATGTCCTTCGAGCGTGACACGGTGACGCACCGCTCGATCGACCGCGCGGCCGCAGTTCACGCGCTTGCACAGGATTCCGTATCATGGCTGTGGTAACTAATATAAGTGTTGACTCAGTCTAATGCTTACGTGTACTAGTACGGTTTTCTTTTAAGTTTGACCAACCCTATATGAAACTAAACTAAGCTCCCACACGCGCACTCATCAATATGTCGCCGCCGCCGTTACGCATGCCGGAGCCTACCTGCTCCGGCCAACCATCTCTCGCCCATCACTGTCATGTCGCCGTCATCCCTGTGCCATGAAGCCGAAGGCTCACCCGCTCACATCATCTGTAGTCCCTCCTTGCGATGTCGCCGTGCTGCCAAGCACGCGAGCAGCTAGTGGAGCCGCGTCTATGCACGCAGCGTATGAAGAGGAGGACGAGCACGTGCTCCAGCATGTCGGTGAGGAGGAACTAGCGTGTCATTATCGTCTCCGCCCACGCGGAGGAGGCATGCATGGTGGCTGTCGCAGCGGAAGCCGGTCGCGCCTGCTCGAGCCCGCAAACCGGGTGCGGACGTGGAATCTACCTTCGAGACCTTGAATGCCTTGTGGATCCTGCAATCTAAAGGAGCAATTTGGGTCAGTCGACTCTTGTGAGTCATTGGATGCAACATGGATGGCTAGAAGGGCTTCTTCAACCTTCGAAATTGATGCACTGTTCATCTTCTCAGCCTACCACACGCCTAACCGTCTGTCGCCGCCGCCCCGCCCTCCCCTGAACCGCCATGCTGCCCCCACCCCCGCCATCCATTTTACCCTGGGCACGATCCATTTTTTCCGGCAAACTGCATTCCACACCCAATAGTCATAAGATAGACCATGGGCACCCTGTCACCCTAATATAGATACTGGGGTAGCTTCTCTGTCATCTTCTTCCTTCGCTTCATTGAACTTCTTTCACAAATCGACTGACCCAAATTATACTACTACTACGAACGTACTATTAAGTACAGTAGGAACACGAAGATACGAGCAATAGTACCAACTGCAAGAAGAACAGTAGTAAGACATAGTACTAGTACTACTGTACGTACTAAAGAGTTCAAATAACAAGAAAGAACATAAAGTTCAAATAACGACAAAGAACATAAAGTTCAAATAAAGAGAAAGAACATAAACATAGTTTTGCTGGGGGCTCAGCACAACACACCCCTGAAATAAAACTAAGCAACTAGTCCGCTTGACACTACAGTAGAACCAGCATGAGCGACGGCACTGCCACCTTACTCGGAGTCCGAGTCCATGTCCTCAACTTCGTCCTCGTCCCTCTTCCTCTTCTTCTTCGTCGACGTTTCTTTGCTTGAACCGGACACTGGGCTCTGCTTCTTCATCCAAACCTTGTAGATATTTAAATAAAGGTAGGCATCCATTGTTGCGTACAGGATGTGATCTTCATCTATTGTCTTTGACTCCCATGCATGATGAAACTCGTGGTGAGGTTTCTTCAGTTTAGCGTACGAAGGATCAATCATGGCTACTGCCAGGGTCAGCATTGAAGGCTAAGAGGAGGACACTAGGATTGCCTTCTGGAGATCGAAGGGCTGGCCTACAACGAGGCCTATTCAACCCAGGACATCCCTGTCATTCCTAAAGTCTACAGTAACGAATTTCACTCTTTCATCCTTGAGGAAGTTCTTAAAATCCTGGCACTCAACATCGACATGGCATATGTGGTAGACCAAGCACACGTTATGTACACAAACCTGGATCATGACGGGCTTCTTCTTCTCTGCCTCCTTTAGAATCTTCTCGCTTTCCAGGACTGTGGTGTACTCAACATCTCGCCCAGCGAACCACTCATCCTTTGAACTCTTGAACGTGCATAGGAAGCGAGCAAGGCATGCTTTCACCGCCGCGGATCCACGGGTGTAGATGATGATGAACTCATCGCCGGTGATGGCTCTAACCTGGTACTCAGCGGCGACCATGGAGATTTGGGAGGCCATGGATTTTGGAGGAGGGTTAGGAGAAGTTGAACTGGTGTACTGTGAAAGGACGGGATGACCGGGAGCCAACTATTGTAAGGTAGAAGACGGGGACGAGTAGGGCATGCAAACGTCGTGGGGTTGTTGGCTTGCCCTGTGGATAAACGGCTGCAAGCCCCCAAAGAGTTCTCGAGTACTATGCGGGACCCACTAGATGTCATGTCTACTAGACCCATATCGTAGGCCTGATGGTATATCTTCTGCCTGTTCGCATGCCATGCCGGCACGTGGATGTAACTTCACTTAATTCTGTCGATCGTCGCGCCTCCCATGACATTCGCCTCCCTCGCGCGGTCGCGCCCTTTGAGACTTCGACCGGCTATAAATGAGCAATTTTTTTGCCTACTCCGCATGCATGATACTCCCTCTGGTCCTTTTTACTTGCATCTGCAAAGTTTTTGACCAAATTTATACTAAAAATATCAATATCTACAATGATGATTATAATGAGTATAAAAACTATGTTTTATAATGAGTATAAAACTATTGATTTGACATTGTGAATGTTGATGTACATTTTTCTATAAGTTTGGTCAAAGTAGAGGTACATTGACTTCAGACAAAACTTAAATGCACAATGCAGACTAGTTCCTCCGTCCAGGTGCATGCCATGTCCTATCTAGTCATCACAACAAGGTTAGCTATTAGAGTACTACTACCTCCCTTCTAGTTTAAAGGGCTCGATTCAAAATTTTCACCTACTCTTACCAAGATAGAGGCGGTGGAATAGTTTTTGTAGTGGTTTCTAGAGTCTGGACTCCATCTTCCGGAACCTTCGTCGCCGCCGGCAAGAATGCGAGGGGATGAACCAGAAAGGAAATGAGGCTGGAATGAGTAGTTCCGTATTTATACAGTGGTAGAGGTGGGTAAATATCTGCTATACCACTAGTGGCAAGGCCATGTCTATGCACACACATCTCAGTCGTTGGTTCCAAGTAGATCGAACGGCTCACGTTGTCCAGAGGCAGACATACCATCACCACCAACTGAGATTTTTATAGGAGTGGTCATGCATGCATGTGGTGTAATTAATGCATCGGTTTACACAATTTTTGAGAAAAATGAGAGTACTAATTAAGTACTTTTGCAAACTACGGAATTAATTCCACCATTCATCATCTACCTTGGTTGAACAGATTTTCAAATTAAGCCCTATAAACCGGAAAGCAGGGAGTACCACATTACCACCACTATGGCCAGCCTTAATCATCGCATGCAATAATTTAGTGCACCTTGAAATATGAATGCCTGCTTGACTCTCCTTCTCCCTCCGACGATCCCACCACTCCACCCCGTGTGGAAAAAATCTGCATGCATGACTCTCCTCCCCCGCGCTTGTCCAATCCGTTGTGACCAGCAATATTTCCACCCCTTCCCTCACCCATAATTTACTCCAACAAATATGCCCACGTAGTTGTTACGTTAATCACGCAACATATCTTACGGGACGCTGCTTCAATTACTTAACTGCATGTGCATTGGGTCACTGACATGTGGGCCCAATAGGTATCTGGCCCACATGTTAGTGACGCAACTGGATCTACAGTTAAGTCAGTGAAGCTCAGTCCATATCTTACGTAGGTGTGCCATTGCTCGCTGTAAATACTGCGCCTCCCACGACATTCGAAAGAACACTCATGTTCATCGCTATCTCCTCCCCCTCCCTCTCACGTCGACCACCATGGCATCACCCCTCCCAAGCCCTAGGCGCCCCTCGCTGCACCGCATGGACGGTCACGCGTCGTCGTTTCGTTCCTCGCCGCCACTAGTCGGGGAGGACGCGTCGGCGTTCCGCTCCTCGCCACGATGCGTCAAGGTTGATGCGTCGGCGTTCCCAATCTCGCCAGCACGCGCGTCGAAGGACGCATCAGTTCCCTGCTACGAGGAGAACGCCGCGTCACCCGCCGAGCCCCCCCAGCCTTGAGGAGCTTTGGAAAGAAATGGATGTCGCCTTGTGGGAGGCTTTGCCTCCGACAGAGCGCACCAAAATAGAGGCGGAGAAGAAGGCCGAGGAAGAGAAGCGCGCCACGGGGCAAGCTGCCTGGCAGGCCTATGTCGCATCCGAGAGAGTTAGGCAATTGTCTCTTTGGCATAAGGCTCGTGCGAGGGCCGTGAGGGTGGCGGAGGACGCATGTGCCAAAGCCCTGAGTGCAGTCGGGCCCAAGCGCCTCATCTACGCTTGGCGGTACATGGATCGGTGCACGCTTCCAACGAGGAGGAGTACCTGTTGGCACCGTATCACCACACCGGTGAGATCGCGCTCGCCCGCCGGCAAGCCGCCAATCAGCACCTAGCGAGTTGTCAGTCTGAGGAAGAGGCATTGTGTCGGCGCACTGGGAAACGACCATGCACCAGGGCACTCCTGGCGCGCGGCAAGCGCTCCTGCGAGCGCCGTGGCTTTTATTAGGAATATAATTTAGTTTCATAAGGCGATCTCATTAGTTTTGGGACGCAAATGATAAATCCCGAACGTTCAGGAATTATTAGCGTCCTTAATTAAGTATGTAAAAGGAAAAGTTTGGAAACCTTGTGTATCCATACGCATTTTGTAAGTACGTGCATATAGCACAAACTTTAGTATATACTATCGCACTACACGTCCCTCTATATATATGCTTGTAGACTGTGCTACTCCCTCCGTCCAGGTGAATAAGTCATCTTCGGTTGTGCACCATGACCAAGAAGGAGGGAATACTTATACACCTAGATGGAGGGAGTACTACTATTACTTATGTACGTGCAAATGCACGTTTTAACATTATGGTGCGGTTTTTGTAAAAGTAGAAAAACAACACTAGTCAAGCTTGTGAAACGATTCAATGCAAAACAAATGCAAAAATGCTCATTTGATTGTTTACTTTTACCTTCCTTCTTTGTGGTTATTTCTCTATCGTACTTTGTACGGAGTATCTCACTGGTCGGGAAGGCATGCGAATTCCCAAACCGCTTCCTACACCCTGTATCAAATTTTTTGCCTAACAAGTTGTGCTGTGTTGGAATTCCAACTTGAGTACTACTACTAGGAGTACCAGGGGCCAGTTCTTTTAGGCTTCTAGATTAGTAATCCCATAACCACTACGTCCGTCCTGGTTTATTGGTCCCCATTGTAATCTGTGTCAAATTTTGACCATAAATTTAACTAATGAAATGTTTGTGCATGTCACATGCACTAACATTTTATCAGTTAAATCTTTGGTCAAAATTTAGCACAAATTACAATGGTGATGAATAAATCAGGACGGAGGTACTAGTAATAGTATATAAGCCCAAATAAATGAGTGAGGCGCCTTAATGTTACTCTCCACTGTGACTAGTCTTACGGGAAAAGTTGGGGAAGAGACGGCTTATTTTTTAAGCTGCCAAAAGAACTGGCCCTAGGAGTAGTAGCTAGGGATACTAGGATTAGTAGCTAGGGATCGAGTGTGCGAGATGAACCAAAGAAAGTAAATGCAGAGAGATAAAATGCAAAAAGACGGAGGGATGTGATGGTTGCTTGTCCGTTTATTTTACCAGGCCACTTATTAATGGGAGTGGCTGGGTTTTGTGATATGAAGGCTTTACTGCCGCACCACAAGCGGGGTGAGACTCCTGTGCAGGGTTGCCCTCTACACTAGTACTACATCGGTCATGGTTTATTAGTCCCCCATTGAATTTGACTGAAGATTTAACTGACAAAATGTTAGTTCATGTCAACAAAAAATATATCGTTGGATTCGTATTTGAACATAGTTTTCAATGATATAATTTTAGGTGACATGCATGAGCATTTATCGTACTATATATCTGTTACTTAAATTTTTGGCCGTACTAATCTATAGTAAGGTGCCCGTGCGTTGCACGGAACAGTGAAATGCATTGATTGGGGAGTTGTTTATTTTGATAAAGGATGTGGGGGTCATCTCATGTGTAACGGGTATCGATAGGTTTCTTCGGATATTATATCATCTCTAGAGCTCACAAACATCCGGGTGAAATAGATAAAAAGATATCTTTTGCAAAAAAAAAAGTTCAACTGTTCAACCTGCATCCAAAACTTGTGAAGAAATAACACTTCTTGTGCTTTGCAAGAAATGATCTTTAAGAATTAGTTTTTGAGTATCGATTGTTATACATGTTGGCTACATATGACATGGCACTTTCTTATAGTCAACAGTTGGCTGTACTATTAAGTATTAACCATGCTCTTATACACCTAGATGGAGGGATTAAATCAGGATGATTTGGAAGGGGGCAGAGGAGATGTAAGAAATGGTTCATCATAAGTCTTTCACCAATACTTTAGTAAAAATTCAGTTAATCTCATAAATGGCAAGCGAGAACTCTAATGGAGAAAAAGCATAAATGGAAGATTCTAGACTAAACCATAAATGGATAAACTTTTATTCAAGCGCAATACTCTAATAGAGCAAGATCATGCATGGAAGGTTCTATACTATATAAATAAGAAGTCTCCACATGCTTAGACAACGGATTACATTGAGCGAAGACTAATGATCATCATTTAACTTGGTAATGCATATGTCCAGGTGAACCTCCTTGGAGTCCCCGTGCACCATGTCGGGGGGAGGGGGGAATCATACCGTGTGTCTTCCATGTCCACATCGGCAGGAAGGTCCCAGCTCGGCACAGTCCTAGTCAACGTCATGGAGCGTGTGTGGCCCATGTACCTCTGAGAGGCAATAACTGTGAGCACTCACCCGTACATCGGCCTCATGTCAGTGTCAACGTCAGCGGCGTAGCCCCTGATGCACACTACAAAGACAGGGTGGCGGCCTGCGCGGGCCTCGCAGGTGCCCACGATCAAGAGGAAGACGCCGCCATCCTCCTCTGAGACTAGCAGGCGGCGGTGATCCTCCAGCGACTCCGGCATGGCGAACTGGTAGCACATCTCGTACTTGATGTTTGCTACCTCTTGAGCATGTGTTGGTTTTCCCTTGAAGAGGAAAGCGTGATGCAGCAAAGTAGCGTAAGTATTTCCCTCAGTTTTGAGAACCAAGGTATCAATCCAGTAGGAGACAACGCACAGATCACCTAGTACCTGCACAAACAATCAATAACCTTGCAACCAACGCGATAAAGGGGTTGTCATTCCCTTCATGGTCACTCGCAAAAGTGAGAATGATAAAGATAGTAAAGTAAATATTTTTGGTATTTTTGTTGTATAGATTGTAAAGTAAAGATTGCAAAATAGTAAATGAGATGCGATGTAAATAAAAGAGATGCAATATCATAAGAAAGAGACCCGGGGGCCATAGGTTTCACTAGTGTCTTCTCTCAAGATAGCATGTATTACGGTGCGTGAACAAATTACTGCTGAGCAATTGATAGAAAAACGCATAGTTATGAAGATACCTAAGGCAATGATCATGAATATAGGCATCACATCCGTGTCAAGTAGATCGAAACTATTATGCATCTACTACTATTACTCCACACATCGACCGCTATCCAGCATGCATCTAGAGTATTAAGTTCATAAGAACAGAGTAACGCTTTAAGCAAGATGACATGATGTAGAGGGATAAACTCAAGCAATATGATATAAACCCAATCTTTTTATCCTCGATGGCAACAATACAATACGTGCCTTGCTGCCTCTACTGTCACTGGGAAAGGACACCGCAAGATTGAACCCAAAGCTAAGCACTTTTCCCATTGCAAGAAAGATCAATCTAGTAGGCCAAACTAAACCGATAATTCAAAGAGACTTGCAAAGATATCAAATCATGCATATAAGAATTCAGAGAGGAACCAGATAATATTCATAGATAATCTTGTTCATAAACCCACAATTCATCGGATCTTGGCAAACACACCGCAAAGAATATTAGATCAAATAGATGTCCACGAACATCGAGGAGAACTTTGTATTGAAGATAAAGAAGAAGCCATCTAGCTAATAACTATGGACCCGAAGGTCTGTGGTAAACTACTCACGCTTCATCGGAGAGGCTATGGTGTTGATGTAGAATCCCTCCGTGATTGATTCCCCCTCCGGCCGATCACCGGAAGAGGCCCCAAGATGGGATCTCATGGGTATAGAAGGTTGCAGCGGTGGAAAAGTGGTTTCGTGGCTCTCTGCGATCGATCTAGGGTATAAGGGTATATATAGGAGAAAGAAGTATGTCGGTGGAGCTATGAGGGGCCCACGAGGGTGGGGGCACGCCCTCCTGCCTCGTGGCCGCCTCAAGGAGTTCCAGACTTTGACTCCAAGTCTCCTGGTTTGCTTTCGGTCCAAGAAAGATCATCGCGAAGGTTTCATTCTGTTTGGACTCCATTTGGTATTCCTTTTCTGTGAAACTCTAAAATGGGCAAAAAAGGGAAACTGGCACTGGGCCTCTGGTTAATAGGTTAGTCCCAAAAATAATATAAAAGAGCATATTAAAGCCCATTAAACATCCAAAACAGATAATATAATAGCATGAAACAATCAAAAATTATAGATACGTTGGAGACGTATCAAGCATCCCCAAGCTTAATTCCTGCTCGTCCTTGAGTAGGTAAACGATTAAAACAGAATTTTTGACATGGAATGCTACCTAACATAATTATCAATGTAATTTTCTTTGTTGTGGCATGAATGTTCAGATCTGAAAGATTCAGGACAAAATTTTAATATTGAAATGAAAATAATAATACTTCAAGCATACTAACAAAGTAATCATGTCTTCTCAAAATAACATGGCCAAAGAAAGTTCATCCCTACAAAATCATATAGTTTGGCTATGCTCCATCTTCGTCACACAAAATATTCAAATCATGCACAACCTCGATGACAAGCCAAGTAATTGTTTCATACTTTAGTATTCTCAAACTTTTTCAAATTTCACGCAATACATGAGCGTGAGCCATGGACATAGCACTATAGGTGGAATAGAGTGGTGGTTGTGGAGAAGACAAAAAGGAGGAAGATGGTCTCACATCAACTAGACATATTAATGGGCTATGGAGATGCCCATCAATAGATATCAATGTGGGTGAGTAGGTATTGCCATGCAATGGATGCACTAGAGCAATAAATGTATGAAAGCTCAGCAAAAGAAACTAAGTGGGTGTGCATCCAACTTGCTTGCTCACGAAGACCTAGGGCATTTTGAGGAAGCCCATTATTGGAATATGCAAGCCAAGTTCTATAACGAAAATTCCCACTAGTATATGAAAGTGACAAAATAAGAGACTCTCTATCATGAAGATCATGGTGCTATTTTGAAGCACAAGTCTGGAAAAAAGGATAGTAGCATTGTCCCTTCTCTCTCTCTCTCTTTGTTTGGCTTCTTTGGCCTCCCTTTTTTTATTTCCTCAGATGGGACAATGCTCTAATAATGATGATCATCACATTTCTATTTATTTACAACTCAAGGATTACAACTCGATCCTTAGAACAAAATATGACTCTATATGAATGCCTTCGGCGGTGTATCGGGATGTGCAATGAATATAAAGTGATACGTATGAAAAAATTATGAATGGTGGCTTTGCCACAAATACGATGTCAACTACATGATCATGCAAGGCAATATGACAATGATGGAGCGTGTCATAATAAACAGAATGGTGGAAAGTTGCATGGCAATATATCTCAGAATGGCTATGGAAATGCCATAATAGGTAGGTATGGTGGCTGTTTTGAGGAAGGTAAATGGTGGGTTTATGGTACCGGCGAAAGTTGTTGTCGGGGCTCAGGAACGACACCTATGGGTTCACAAGGAATCCCTACTATGGTTGTTGGGCGCGGGGCTGTAAAAAGAGCGGGTTTAGAAGATCAACGCGGGGGAGGGGAGTTTATCCAAGTTCGGGCCACAAATCGTGCATAATACCCTACTCCTACTGGTTTGTGTTTATCTGGTGTTCTTGGACTAGCTACAAAGTGTGCAGGGTCCGAAAAGTCCGAATCCCCTAACAGTATGTCGCGGGCCTCCTTTTATAGTCAAAGGGGCTGCCACAGTGGCACACAGGAGGTGGAAAGTTGTGCAGTAGTCGAGTTTATCGTCTAACATTACAGGACAAAACGCATTAAATGCGCTACTTAGGTGTCCTCTTGCTTTATCGGGGACGGCAACGAAGCCCGTCCCGTCCGTCGCTGCTTTGCCTTGCTCCGACAGGCGTCCAGGCCAACGAGGCATGCAGCGCCATGTAGGCTGGCAGGCTGCTGAGCTGGCGTGGTGGCAGGGTATTCACGAAGATCTGCATGCCACCACGTAGGTGCTTGACTAGTTGGCTTAGGAGCCACGTACTGCCACGTGGGTACCTGCTTAGTTGGTGGGTCGGCCGTTGAGTTGGGGTGGCGACGGGCGGGAAGGCCTTGCCGTGGTCTTGTTGATCTTCCCGGCAAGCGTCTTGCCAGGGCCTTGTGGGCGCCCTCGGCAAGAGTGTTGCCGGGGCCTCGTGGGTATCTTTGGCAGGAGCCTTGCCGGGGCCTCGTGGGCATCCTCGGCAAGGGGCCTTGCTGTTGTCTTGTTTCTTGGTTCCTATCTAGGCCTCGTAGCCCCTTTGTCTGCTGTCCTGCCAAGCGCAGCCGTAGGCGTGTGGCTGCGACTGCCCGCGCACAAGTAAAGGGGTACAAAAAGGACCCCTACTTTGTACACCGATAGGAGCCCCCGGGCATGGGTCACATATAAGCGCAGAGCGTTATTGGGCCAGGCCTAGAATGGCGCACGGACACGCGGGTGACGGAGTTTTACCGTAGTAACTCCCTTGCCAGTCGCGCTTCCCCATGACCCACGTTGAATGCGTGACATGGGGGTCGTGCGTGGAATCACCACAACATGCTCGCGTCATCCCATGATGAATAGTAAAGAGGCGGCTTGCGTGTCCCTTTTAAAACTGCAGGGCCGCTGCTCATTTACTCTCTGCCTTGGAACCGTCGTTCCATGTTTCCCACTATGCCTGCCCCTTGCACCACGTACGCCGCATGTACGGCGTGGGGTAGGTGACAGACACACGGGATATGGGAAGGCACGCGGTGGCCAATTTTTACGCGCCTTAGATTGGGTAGGGAGGGCGGTCGATGGCCTTGCTCGTTGCCAACTTAATGAGCAGGACTAGAACGGGCTCTTCAGAGGCGTAGAGCCAGTCTTTTAGCCTTCACCGCTCAGCTATAAAAAGGGGACTCATGAGGAGGAGGAGGAGCATCTCCTCGCATCTCCCCTTCGTCTCCATTCTCCATCCACTGCCATGGCGAGAGGGCGTGGTCGTGGCCATTCTCCCGCGGAGGCGACCAGGTCTTCCTCCCACTAGAGAGCTGCGGCAGTCAAGGAAGAGCCGGACTCCCAGGGTGAAGGCCACGCTCAAGGCAGAGGTGCTGGTCGGGGTCGCGGTCGGCGGGGCGGTCGAGGCAGAGGTGGGCGTGGAAGGGGGACACCTGCGTCGTCACCATCTCCTCCACCGTCTTCTCCTGCTTTGTCGAGCGGCCATGTCGGGGACAGGGCACTGGAGTTTATCATGTAGTTGCACGAGCCACCGCGCAGCTGCCTTCGCCTTCCTGAGGAGTTTGCGAGGGTGCTGGAGATCGACGGGCCACCGAGGTTAAGGCTTCACATCGAGGGGTGTTACCATGGTGACATGTGGGTGAACACAAGGTTCCCCGCCCCTCATGTGATGCTCCTTCGTCAGGGCTGGAAAACCTTCACACGTGCCCATTGCTTGATGGATGGGCACGTCCTCTACTTCAGGCTAGCGGAGAGCGACCTGCTCTCCGTCAAGGTCTTCGGGCGCTTGGGACACAGGCTAGGGTGTTGTGCAGAGAGCTCGACCGATGACGAAAGCTCCTCCTCGGGCGACATTGACGAGGAGGACAGTGATAGTGACGATGAGGGTAGCGGGCGGGAGGATGACGTGTCCAACTAGGCGTCGGACACACCGTTCCTGGGCGACGCCATCATCTGCATCACCAGCTCCTTGAACTTCTCGGGGTCATCGCCTTGGGCGGCTGGCGTTGGAGGGATGGGGAAGACGAAGAAAGCAGGTGGCGGGCCGTCAAGTCGGAGTACGATGGCATCGACGCCTTCGTCGCGTATTGCCGGCCCGCTGCCTCGTCTTTCGGCTCTTCTTCCGCCACCGTCATCACCGCCTTCTTCTGGACGACTGCCGGGATGTTCTCTTGGTGTCTTCTACTGCTCGTACCTCGCCTAGGCACTCCTTTTGCCCTCCTACTATCTTGGTCTGCTTCCTGGGGAGAGGGACAAGAAAAAGGGATTACGGGCATCTTATCCTTTTTTTAGTTTTTAAGCCTGCGGGCATTTGTCAGATTTAAACCTTGTAATCCCCTTGCTCATGTTTACATTCCGTATGAGTTGTACTTTTTTGCAACGTATTAATGAAAAAGGGGTCTTGTTGGGTTCTTTTGTGCGTGAGCAAGGCTCACACCAAGGAACGAGTCCTTGTTATTTAAGATAAGCACTGTTTGCCCGGCAGCAAACCTTGCCGTCCTCCCACTTCATAGCTCGACCATACTCACGCTCTTGGCGGAGGCAGGGGCGAAGTAGGATTAGGCCCTTCATTTGTTTCCTTGTCACCGCAACTACAACCAAGTTCCGGCCCAAACAAGAGTTCTTGGGCATAGGAAAGGGGGAGCACGGTGGCCCGGGAACAAATGAAGTCTCATACATCCAAGTCCCATATGGAAATGCATAACAGGAGATAAAAGACTTATCTGAATCTGCAGCCCCCGGGAACCTTGGCTTGCCGTGGTCAGATAATTGAATCTACAACCCCCGACAATGGCTTGCCGGGGTCGAGGATGTCGGTCCGTCTCCCTTCTCTTAAATGGTTTGGCAGAAACACCTGTGTAGCCTGCGAACCAAAGAAAGGACTGGAAAGGACAGAAAGACACACACTCGACCTCTATGCTAGGGGTTAGTTGCCGCTGAGCACTATCAACCCTAACAAAGAGAGAGACTCAACCTAGCATGCATGCTAAAACTTAGGGCGCCAGCGCTTCATTTATTTATGCTCAGGGTCTGCGCCTGGCTCTGTACAAAGGGTTACATGCCTTGCCGGCAAGGCTTGTACAAAAGGTGGTTTGCCGGGAGGCCCGGCAACCGCGCCTCATGGGTAAAACTTACGAAGATGTTCGATGTTCCATGAGTTGCTCACTGGAATACCATCATCTTCGGTCTCCAGGCAGACTGCGCCAGGCCTGGTGACTCGCATTACCCGATAAGGGCCTTCACACTTCGGCGTCAACTTGTTGGAATTCTTGGCCGACTGAACACGCCGAAGAACAAGGTCGCCTTCCTCAAAACTTCAGGCATGAACCTTGCGGCTATGGTGGCGGCGCAAGGCTTGCTGGTAGCGTGCAGCTCGCACAACCGCCCGAAGACGATCTTCCTGAAGGAGCGTCACATCATCTTGGCGCAACTGCTCTTGCTCGAGCTCATCATAAGCGAGCACTTGAGGTGACCCATATGTGAGTTCCATGGGGAGAACTGCTTCTCCCCCATATACCAGGGTAAAGGGTGTCTTGTCGGTGGCTCGATTTGGCGTCATTCTGATCGACCAAAGAACCGCCGGCAACTCATCAATCCAGCGCCTTCCACACTTGTGCAGCCTGTCAAAAGTCTTTGTCCTCAGGCCTCGCAGTACTTCAGCATTTGCCCTCTCTGCCTGGCCGTTGCTCCGTGGGTGCGCCACCGAAGCAAAACAGACCTTGTTGCTGAGGTCCTGGATGTACTGCATGATGGTGCGGCTTGTGAACTGCGTGTCGTTGTCGGTGATGACCCTGTTCGGCACACCAAAACGGCAAACTAGCCCCTTGAAGAACTTGACGGCTGACTGTGCTGTCACCTTCCTCACTACTTCCACTTCGGGCCACTTTGTGAACTTGTCGATTGCGATGTACAAGTACTCAAAGCCCCCGACAGTGCGTGGGAAGGGGCCCAGTATGTCGAGCCCCCAGACCGAAAATGGCTAGGAGAGAGGGATTGTTTGAAGGGCTTGAGCTGGTTGATGAAGCTTCTTTGAACGGAACTAGCATGCTTCAAACTTGGTTACTAGTGCAGCTGCATCCTAGAGGGCTGTGGGCCAAAAGAAACCTTGCCGGAATGCCTTGCCGGCAAGGGCTCTTGACCCTATGTGGGAGCCACATACGCCTCCATGTATCTCTGCCAACAGCTCCAGTCCGTCCTCTTGAGGAATGCACTTCAGCTTCACGTCGTTTGGCCTCCTTCTGTACAGGGTATTATCCACAAACTGGTACATATTGGACCGATGGACTACTCTTTCTGCTTCTTCATGTTCGCGGGGAGTTCCCCTGTTTGGAGGAAACAAACGGTGTGTTGCGCCCATGCTGGAGCCTGGGGCTCGACGGCGAGGACTAAAGGCTCATCTTCGGCCGTAGGGGCAGCTGTCTCTACGGTCAGGGCCTAAGGCCCTGCCGGAGGTGGTTGCCCCTCGGCAAGCTTGGGGTACCCGGCAACCTCCTTGCTGAAGGCTCCTGGGAGCTTGGTGGGAAGGTACTTACCGGGGCTTGTCTTCCTTTGCTTGTTCTGTCCTGCTAATGGCTCAAGGATGGCTGAATTAACTGAAGTACAAAGGTACCTGGTTCCACAGGCAACTTGAGGGCAGCGCGTTTCGACAGGTCGTCGGCAATGCTATTCTTCGCTCGAGGAACATGCTCTACCTGTAGGCCGTCAAAACGTTCTGTCGGCGTTCTGGGAACGGGGGTCCCCAGACTTGCCTGCCTGCGGCCTGCGGCGTGGCTCAAAAGGGGGCCCAGCGCGGCCCATCTTCACCAACACAAAACCAAGATCCTCGCGAGGGGCCAAGCCTCGCGGGGAGGACGACGTGGAGCTTCCTCAGGCATGGCCTCATCAGGCTGGCTCACGAGGAGGCGGAGAGACCAAGGCGGGGTACCTCACGAGGTGCCCGTGACGCAAGCCATGACGACCAAGGGCGCCAGGCGGGTGCCAGCCCGCGCAGTGTCCTCCTTTCCTCTTTGGTGCAAAGGGGGCAAGAGCAGCCACGGAGTACCGAGGCATCAGGCAAAGGTTGCCATTTCGGTGCAACGAGACCAAGACCAGGAGGACTACGAGACGGAGGTCATCGTGGAGCCCAAGACGGCGTCACCACCAGAGCTCTGCGCAGGCAAAGACTACTTTTGTCAGGATAGCTGGTACTAGTTGTCCCCCTTCAAATTAGCCCGCCATTGTTGGCTCCCTTCCCGCTCGATATTTGGGAAGAGGACCAGGGCCTCTATAAATAGGACCGGCCACCCACAAGGAAAAAAGGAAAGAGAGGAAGAAAAAAGAGTGGGAGAAGAGAAGGATCAGAGGATCACAGAGAGAGAGAGAGAGAGAGGGACGGGTGGCTGAACTCCTCCCAACAGTTCATCCCCCCCCAGCCAAGAACAGACCCTCGCGAGGCTGTTCTTCCTTGTATTGTTCATCATCATCAGCCCAAGAGGCAATCCACCACACCACACACTGGAGTAGGGTATTACACCACAACGGTGGCCCGGACCAGTCTAAACCCTGTGTCTCTTGTGTTGTTCTTTCCATAGTTTAGATCTTTGCGAGGGGAGGGGTGCAGGAAGGTAGGAGGCGAAATCTCCGCGCGCACCCCAGTGTTCGAACCTCAAGGGTCTGCCGGAACCCGAAATCTGACATTTGGCGCGCCAGGTAGGGGTGCGTCGGGATTCGTCTTCCACCACCCCGTTCTCCTCTGACCATCACGCCCATGTCTGACGCTCGTCGGGCCCGCGCCGAGCGCCGGGCCGCACTCGCTTCCCGCGTCGCCCAGACGGCCCCTGTCGGTGGGCGTCCTCGCCGTTCCCCGTCACCTACCGTCAACGCCGCCACCGGCCCGGCGGGGGACGAGCAGCAAGCATCGTCCCAGCATTCGTCCGTGCGGCAAGACGGCCGCACGGCAACTCCCTCACTCACCCCAGCTGGTTCATCGTCCCGCGCGCTCCGCGCGCCCATGGAGGCTCGGGCTGCAGTCATCGCGGAAAACGAGCTCCTGCGCTACCGTCCCATCGACGACATCTACGAAGAATGGCTCGACCGCGTCGCCAAGCTCGTCTACGCCGCAGGGGGCTCTCCTGCGCCGTCCGTTCCGCTGCACCGCACCCCGCCCCGCGCGGGCGATGAAGCTCCGGCGGCGCCCCGGCTGCCTCCTCCTCAGGAAGGCGCCATGGCTCCAAGGCGCGTGGCCCCTGGGCGGAACCCGCTCCGCCAAGTGCCAGCACGGCAAGAGCAGAGCTGTCAAGAAGTCCCTCGCCCGCAAGAAGCTGCCCGGGCGCTCCCTGCTCCAGCACATCACGACCATGCTCCTGCTCCCGCGCGTCAAGACCCCGTGCTGCTCCCAGCTGCAGCGCGTGGGGACATGCAAGACCAAGCTCCCCATCATCCAAGGCCTCCCGTGGCCACAGCAGGCTGTCGCGCCTTCACTGCCGAGCTACGCAACGTCGCATGGCCCGGCAAGTTCAAGCCAGACTTGCCTCCTCGCTACGACGGCACGGCTGACCCTGCGGAGTTCCTCCAGCTCTATGAGCTGGGCATCGGAGCTGCCAGCGGAGACGAGAAGGTCATGCGAACTGGTTCCCCATGGCGCTCAAGGACGGGGCCCGCACCTGGCTCCTGAACCTGGCTCCAGGCACAATCTCCTCCTGGGACGAGATGCGCACCCGCTTCATCGCCAACTTCCAAGGCACTCGCGACCGGCCACCTGCCGTGAGCGACATGCGCCACATCAAGCAACAGCTCGGGGAGACCCTGCAGAAGTACATCCAGCGCTTCAACAACGCACGCCTCAAGATTCCCAAGGTGACTGAGGAGGCCATCATCTCGGCCTTCTCCGACGGCGTGCGCGACGTCAAGATGAAGGAGGAGCTGGCGATGCATGAAGACCTGTGCACTTCCTTGGAGCTGTTCAACCTGGCAACCAAGTGCGCCAGGGCCGAGGAAGGGCGTCTCTCCCTCCTCGAGCTGCCTGCCGCAGACCCAGAAGAGAAGAAGCCCGAGGCCAAGGATGTGAAGCGCAAGGGGGCTGCCGTGCTCGCGGCAGAACCAGACACCAAGCGGGGTAGAGATCAGCCCGAACCTTCCAAGGGCAGTCGGTACTGTGTGTACCACGACCTCCACACCCATAACACCAACGAATGTCAAGAGCTCCGAGCCGTGCGAGAAGGAAGGATCGGCCGTCGCCCTGATCGTGGTGACCGGGGCTACGGTCGAGGAGGAGGAAGGAACGCAGGACGCTGGGAAGACCGTGGCCCGCGCCAAGAGTGGTGCGATCAACCTCGCGAGGATCGCTGGCAAGACCCGCCTCGTGAGGGAGGCTGGAGGGATCAGCCTCGCGAGGATCGCCCGCAAGGCAATGCAGGCCTCCCACCGCTGCCGCCGCAGCCAAGGAGAAACGAGGACCGCCACCAAGACGAGGGAGCTGGGGGCTTACAGGAGCCGTGCGCGATAGCCTGCATCCTAGGCGGGGCACAAGCCCCAGCCTCTCAGCGCATCTTCAAGCAGTTCGCCCGTGAAGTGAACGCAGTCCTCCCTAGGCTCAAAGCCACGCGCCCTCTCAGGTGGTCGGCGTGCGCCATCACGTTCAGCTCAGCAGGTCAGCTCAAGTGTGCGGCTACAGCCGGAGTCCTCCTGATGCTTTGTTCCCCAATCGTCAGCAACGTGGTGGTCACCAAGACCCTCATCGATGGCAGGGCAGGGCTCAACGTCCTGTCCGTGGAAACATTCAACAACCTCCAAGTTCCCTACAGCCAGCTTCAGCCAACCAAGCCTTTCTCCGGTATCACCGACGGCTCCACGGTCCCGATTGGGCAGGTCCGCCTCCCTGTCACCTTCGGGGCACGCGACAACTACCGCACCGAGCTCATCGACTTCGATGTCGCTCACATTTGCCTGCCGTACAACGCCATCCTTGGGTACCCGGCACTGGCCAAGTTCATGGCCGTAACTCACCACGGCTACAATGTCCTCAAGATGCCAGGAAGCGGCGGAGTCATCACGGTGCCCTGTGAAGAGAAGGACGCGGTGTGTTCCCTGGAACGAGCCTTTCAGGCCGCGTCACTGGAAGACCCGGATCGCGGAAGCAGGAGGCTTCCTGAGACCACCCCTAAGAAGAAGAAGACATCGTCCGGCCCAACCACTCAGGAGGCAGGCCTCTCTGGGTCCGCGCCTGCCCAAGGGGAACCTCCTTCCATCGCATAGGAAAGCGCGCCCGGCGCCCTCCCTAGGCAGGGCTCGGGGGCTCTCCCCTGGAGGGCCACCGACCTAGCTAGGGTCACGAGGGAGGCGCTTGGGCACCACATGGAGGCGTGTTTCGAAGCACGTTTCCCTCAAGAAGGAGCAAGGCAAGGAGATCCAGACCCTCAGGAGTTCGTCAGCAAGGCCATTCAGGAGCTATAGGAGTCAAGAGTCATGAAAGGCGGCTGCCGCCTACCAGTAGTGGCTCCCCATCCAAGCGAGGATGGTGGGCTGCGCGTCTGCATCGACATACCAGGGCTCAACCGAGTCGCCTCTCTGGGGCGCCTCTGGCCCTCGCGAGTGGGGCGCTGCGGAGGCCCACCCCACAGCTACGTTCGCATGCCACACGGCTTGCCGAACGCGGCTGACACGTACCAGCGCCTCATGAGGGGCATCACGGAGGCACGAGAGGCCAGGCGTTCCGCAGCCCTGGCAGGGATGGAGATGGCCCGCGAGGAGCTGCCAGCGCCTCCGGAGCCTCCCGAGGCCCCTGGGCCTGGGGGCTCATGAGGATCAGCTCCCGCAGCCCACCGAGCCTGCTACACCAACGCTCCTTCGTCCTCAACATCATCAGTGACATCTTTCGAGTTTCATTTCCAGCTGGGAGCGCCCCCCAGGGCTGCATTATTCCCAAGCCGCGCGGGTCCGTGCCTGTGGCGTGTATCCCTTTTTTATTTCATGTTGTTAGCTTACCTTGTTGGGGGCCCCCCTCGGGCTGCATGACCCCCCAAGTCGCTCGGGCCTGACCCAGTGATGTCCGCCTTCCCAGCATCTATTTGAACGAATCCACTCCTTCACGGCTAATGTGTTTTACCTAGTTGCCTGCTCAGCTGATGCCAACTAACGGAGCTGCTCCCAAACGGCACGACGCTTGCGCATGGGTCTGTCCCTGCAACGCCGACAAACCTGGATGGCTGAGCTCTGGACGCGGCAGCCCCGCATAGCGTCACCTCGTCAAGCCTTCAGTGCCTCACTACCCCTCGGAAGCAACCAACGGCTGACTGTCAATTGTCATGGCAACCCCTTGTTTTTTCTATGATGGACCTGCAGGACCTCCTGAAGGAGCTGCGTCAGGCGAGGCCCTTGCGGTGTCTCCTTCGCTCTCGTCCGCATGAACCGCTTGCACGTTAAAGGGGGGTGCCTGAGCATCACGACTCAGGGCTCCTACTGGCTCTCCAGCCCTCACCCTCTGGCCTTGACCATGGCAACGCGACCTGGCATACCAGCGACGGCTGAGACTCGCTCGAGGGCCGGGACCCGAGGACGTAGAGCAGAAAGGGGAGCAAAGGCGAGAGGGGAGAGACACATGAGGACCTCACCGAGCAACCTCGCGCCTGTCGATGCACGGACCCGGCAACACACCAGAGAGCGGCCCCTGATTCTCAAGATAAGTCATCACCTGGAAGCGCCAGCTACCGTGGCACCATCCCCGCACCAAATGCTATCCCGTGTTAGCGACACCGCTCTCCTTTCTCACCAAACGACAGCTGCTTGGGCGCCAAAGGGGACCTCCTGAGCATCGCGACTCAAGGGCTCTTACCGGACTCCGGGTCGCTCACCTCCTGGCCATGACCACGGCATCGCGACCTGGCATACCAGCGACGGCTGAAGCCGCCTTGGGACTGGGACCTGTCGGCGCAGAGCACCAAGCCCTCGTGAGGTTCGAAAGGGGGGACTGAGCTAAGACGGAATGAGCAACTCGCGCGATTCTACGACAAGGGTTATATTAACAAAACAGGATCACAAGCACCTTACAAGCCCCCACGGGACGCGTTTTTGATTCCTCCCAGGGAACAGATCCTAAAGGGACACAAACTACGCGCGTCCCTGCAAAAGACTCCATCATCAACAGTGGGCCGTCAAGCACCGACGCCAACCCCATCCAGATCAGAGTCGGCGGCGGCCTGACGAGCCCGCCCTGCTCCAGGAGCGGCGTCGGCTCGGGGGCTCGTAGCTGTCGTTGCTCGTCTCCGGAGTCGCGAAGAGCTCACCGGAGTCGCTGGAACCTCCAACGCCTCCACCGCCTGAGGAGCCGTCAAGGGAGCGGTTGGCGGGCCCAGTCCTCGTCGCAGCAGGGCCCCGGCCACCTCTCTCGGGGCAGCACTCTAGCCGGCGCCCGCTCGCATCGAAGACCTTGAAGAGCATCACCGAAGCACCGTCATAATCCAAGTGGACCGCGAAGACGCCCCTTATCCTGCAAACCCGGGCGATCTCTCTCCAGCCCCGAGTCATGAAGACCTCGCCCGGGGCAATGACCGCGACCTCTGCCTCGATTGCGAGGGTGCTGCAGCCGGCGTGCTGCAGCCAGAGCTCCAGGGGTCCCCCTGCGGGATGATGGAGGCGAAGAAGGGAGGAACGCGGATCCAAGACTGAAGAGGAATGGCAACGTGGAGCACGAACTCTCGGGAGGAGCCCTAGGTGTGGACCCCAGGGGGGACGACCCACACCTTCGTCACCCGTCGGTGCCGACGGCGGCGCCGCCCGTGGAGGTCAGCATCAGCTCCTTCAGGGCCCTCGACGTGGGCGTACAATGGAAGCAGGAACCCCGGCGGCGCCCGCTCGCACCAAGGCCTCGACACCACCTGAAGGGCTCCCTCGTCCGGGCCACGGGGGACGAGCCGTCTCTTCGGCGGGAGTGGGTCTGGTTCCTCTCGGGGAGCCTTTCCCTTCTCTGCCGTCGAGAACCAGCGGATCGGAGCCATCGCAGCAAGACGGAGCAAGGATCAGGAAGAAGGAGAAGCAAGGAGGGATGGACTGGAAGGGCACGCTCCATTCCGTACTTATAGCCGGCGAAGGCCAACCGCCGCCCTCCATGATTGCAGGTAATCATGACCCACTTTGCATGCAGGGACTTGTCCAGTCCATGCAGTTGCCGAGGCGCCATGGGGAAGTGGAGACGCCCACGTCCACTCAACCGCCATGGGGCGCCCAAGGCCGCAGGCTGTTAGGGCCCGCGGCGCTTCGCTCTTGCCCTTCCGCCTCCCTGCATGGCCAAGTCCGGGCGCGCCTTGGGCCCGGGGGCTACTGTCGGCGTTCTGGGAACGGGGGTCCCCAGACTTGCCTACCTGCGGCCTGTGGCGTGGCTCAAAAGGGGGCCTAGCACGGCCCATCTTCACCAACACAAAACCAAGACCCTCGCGAGGGGCCAAGCCTCGCGGGGCGGACGACGTGGAGCTTCCTCAAGCATGGCCTCATCAGGCTGGCTCACGAGGAGGCGGAGAGACCAAGGCGGGGTACCTCACGAGGTGCCCGTGACGCAAGCCATGACGACCAAGGGCGCCAGGCGGGTGCCAGCCCGCGCAGTGTCCTCCTTTCCTCTTTGGTGCAAAGGGGGCAAGCGCAGCCACAGAGTACCGAGGCATCAGGGAAAGGTTGCCATTTCGGTGCAACGAGACCAAGACCAGGAGGACTACGAGACGGAGGTTATCGTGGAGCCCAAGACGGCGTCACCACCAGAGCTCTGCGCAGGCGAAGACTACTTTTGTCAGGATAGCTGGTACTAGTTGTCCCCCTTCAAATTGGCCCGCCATTGTTGGCTCCCTTCCCGCTCGATATTTGGGAAGAGGACCAGGGCCTCTATAGATAGGACCGGCCACCCGCAAGGAAAAAAGGAAAGAGAGGAAGAAAAAAGAGTGGGAGAAGAGAAGGATCAAAGGATCAGAGAGAGAGAGAGAGAGAGAGGGACGGGTGGCTGAACTCCTCCCAGTAGTTCATCCCCCCCCAGCCAAGAATAGACCCTCGCAAGGTTGTTCTTCCTTGTATTGTTCATCATCATCAGCCCAAGAGGCAATCCACCACACCACACACTGGAGTAGGGTATTACACCACAATGGTGGCCCGAACCAGTATAAACCCTATGTCTCTTGTGTTGTTCTTTCCATAGTTTAGATCTTTGCAAGGCGGAGGGGTGCAGGAAGGTAGGAGGCGAAATCTCCGCGCGCACCCAAGTGTTCGAACCTCAAGGGTCTGCCGGAACCCGAAATCCGACACGTTCTTCCAACTTCCTCACTTCCTTCACGTAGGCTTCCATCAACGGGCTCTGGTAATCCTTGTTAACTTTCTTGACGACGAGCTGCGAATCACCTCTGACGATGGGCTTCCTGATTCCGAGGTCTACCGCGATCCTGAGACCGTCAAGCAATCCCTCGTACTCCCGCCGTGTTGTTTGTTGATTTTTCCCGGGGAAAGTGCATCTGGATCATGTACTTGAGGCGCTCTCCGGTGGGTACGACAAGTAGCACACCGGCACCAGCACCTTGCAGTGAGAAAGCTCCATCAAAGTACATAATCCAATTGCGGTACGTCTCCTTGTCGGGAAGGTCGATCTCTTGAATCTCTTCGTCGGGCGTCAGAGTCCATTCTGCTATGAACTCTGCCAAGGCCCGGCTCTTGATTGTTGAAATACTTTCAAACTTGAGGCCAAAGCTTGACAGCTCTAATGCCCACTCCACAATCCTCTCTATTGCATCTGCATTGTGCAAGACTCGTTGCAAAGGGAGGCGGGTGACAATGGTGATCTCGTGCGCTCGGAAATAGTGATGCAGCTTTCTTGAGGCCATGAGAAGGCCAAAAGGTAGCTTCTGTATGCCAGAGTATCTTGACATAGCCCCATGCAAGAGGGAACTAACAAAATAGACTGGGTGTTGCACCACCTTCTTCTTTTGTTCCACTTCGCCTACTCGCGCAACCTCTGTCTTGCCGGGATCGGGCCTTGCCAGGGGTCCCATCTTGCCGGCCTCAGGCCGTGCCGGGGCACACCCTGGCCCACCAGCCAATAACTCAGTCGTCGCCGCTGTTCCTTCCTCAAGTTCCCTCTGTGCCACAAGCGCGGCACCGACCACTTGGTTCGTTGCCGCTAGATATAGCAGCAACGGCTCTTGTGGCTTAGGCGCAACGAGTGTCGGCGTGGAAGAGAGGTACCTCTTCAGATCTTGCAGCGCTGCCTCTGCCTCCAGAGTCCATTCCATTGGACCTGCCTTTTTCAAAACTTTGAAAAGGGGGAGGGCACGCTCAGCATATTTGGAGATGAACCTACTTAGGGCAGCAACGTAGCCGGCGAGCCTTCGGACGTCCTTGACCCGTCTGGGCGCTTCAATCTGCTCGATCGCCTTGATTTTGTCGAGATTTGCTCCGATCCCACGCTGTGACACGAAGAACCCAAGAAGCTTGCCAGAAGAAACACCGAAGGCACACTTCTTAGGGTTCATCTTGAGGTTGATCTTGCGCAAATTCGCAAATGTTTCTTCTAAGTCTTGTATGAGCATCACTCCTTGGTTTTGACCACTATATCATCCATATAAGCTTCCATATTTCTATGCAGCTGTGGCTCAAAACCAACTTGGACTGCTCGAGCAAATGTCAAACCAGTGCTTTTCAACCCGAAAGGCATCCGTACAATACAGTACGTACCACATGGGGTGATGAACGCGGTCTTTTCTTCATCTTCCTTCATCATGAAGATCTGGTGGTATCTTGAGTAGGCGTCGAGGAATGACAGCAGGTCACAGCCAGTAGTGGAGTCCACTATCTGGTCGATGCGTGGCAAGGGGAAAGGATCCTTTGGACAGGCTTTATTGATATCTGTGTAGTCAATACATAGCCTCCATTTCCCATTTGCCTTACGCACTACCACTGGATTGGCTAACCACGTGGGGTGGAGTACTCCTCTGACCAAGCCCGATGCCTCCAACTTCCTGATCTCTTCGATGATGAACTCTTGCCTCTCCAAATCTTGCTTTTTGACCTTCTGCTTGACGGCCGTGCATGAGGACAGATAGCAAGACGGTGCTCAATCACCTCCCTGGGAACGTTGGGGATGTCAGATGCTTGCCATGCAAACACATTGACATTCTCCCGCAGGAAGGTGATGAGCGCGCTTTCCTATTTGTTGTCAAGGGTGGAGGTTATAGTGAAAGCTCCACCTGTGCCGTCCTCCTTGACGGGCACCTTCTTGGTCTCTGGTGGTGTAGCTCTATGTCGGGGGATTGGTGCGACATATGCCAATGGATGGCTTATCATGGTGGGGGCGAGTAGAACGTCGCCGGTGCCTGGAAACGGGATGAGGCGAAGACATGCACGCCGGTGAATCTTACCCAGCTTCGGGGCTCTCCGGGGAGATAATACCCCTACTGCTGCTCTGCGGGGTCTCCGCATGATCACTATAGTCAAGGATTTACACGGTTGCTCCTTGAGCTGTGTATGGTGGTAGGAGAGGGCAAGGCTAGCTCTCTCCCTCTATCTGGTGAGGTATAGAACTACTGGGATCCAACCCTTTCCATGGGTGCCCTGGGGGGTTTATATAGGCCTACCCCCCAGGGGTACAATGGTAAGGTGACTGGGCGCCGGCCCAGCCATCAGTGTCTCCGGCCTCTGACTTCTCCGCTGACTACTGGGGCCCGCCGACTTCTTCGCGGCCCATAGGGCTATAAGTAGGGGGAAGAGGGGGGCACGCGCGCCCCTCCTTCCCACTACCCCTCGCTTCTTCCTCCTCGCAGCTCCTCGCTCTCCTGCTTCCTCTTCTCTCCTTCGCCTCGCCGCACGCCCAAGCTCTAACAAACGCCGCAGCGACAGCTTCGCGATGAGCTCTTCCTCCGCTGCCGCGCCTCCCCCGGTGCGCTCCGGCACCTGGGACGGCTCCGAGGTCCACAAAGACCATATCGAGTTCCTCCGCCGGACCCGTCGGCTTCCCGGCGAGGATCGCGTGCAGGTGCGTCTCGCGCCGGAGGGGGAGATTTCCCCCACCCCGCAGGAGGGCGAGCGGGTCATCTTCCGCTCGCACTGCCTGCGCGGGCTGGGGCTGCCGGCGAGTAGCTTCTTCCGGTCGTTCATGGAGTTTTACGGACTCCAGCCGCACCACCTCACCCCCAACACAGTGGTGCTGCTGTCCGCCTTTGTGGCTCTGTGCGAGGGCTTCCTGGGAGTCCTCCCCACCCTGGAGCTCTAGGGGGAGTTCTTCTTCTCCAAGCTCGGCACCCAGGCCACGGGCGTGCCGGCTCAGTGCGGCGCCTTCATCGCCGTGCGAAGGACAGGAGCCGACAACCACTTCCCCTCCATCTCGCTGCTGAAGTCGGTGAAGATGTGGTAGCGGTCCTACTTATACGTCAGGAACGTCGCCACGAGGGGCGACTGGGTTAATCTGCCGGCTTTCAAAGCCGGCCCGCCGGCTGGCAGACTGCCCAACTAGTCGTGCCGAGCCAGGTCGCTGACGCCTGCGGGAGCCGGCGCCATCACGCGACTCCGAGTGCTGACGCAGTCGGAGGGTCTGACTGGCCCGGACCTGCTGGCCGCCTTCGTCTCGCGCCGAGTTCTCCCACTCCAAGGCCGCCCTCACCTGATATGCCAGATGAGCGGGGGCCGCAACCCGAGTCGGATGTGCACCAAATACATGCCTCATGAAGAGGTGGCCCTGATGGTGAACTACCTCTCGGACAGCAGGCTCCCGGAGGACTGGCGATTCAGCAAGGAGCCATACTCCCGCGCCAACCCCCCGCCCGTGGTGAGTCGCCTTTCTTTTCTTTAGATTGTCTTCTTCTTGCCGAGTCTTGTTCTGATCAGTCTGTTTTTTGGTTAGAATCCCCCTCTTCACCCACCAGCCGGCACCTCGGGGCCGGCCCATGAGTTCGCCGTCGATCGGGCGGAGAGCGACGTCGACGACCCCGATCTGGGGGCGGCGGCTCTGGAAGACGACGCCGAGGGAGGAGGAGGGACGACAGGCGACTTCAGGCCCTCGGCTACCTTTGCCGACTGGCCTGAAGACGACGCTGAGGGAGGAGTCGCCCCTCACCATCGGCCAGGAGCCAGCCAGCCGGGCACAGGCTCTTCTGCCGCGTCGGGCGCTCCAGGCAGCGGGAAGAAGCGCCGGGCTGCGCCGACTTTGTTCGGCAGCCGGCCGAAGAAGCCCAAGGGCTCGGCTGTGGTGACCCGGCGGGATGAGGCAGCCGCGAAGGCCATCCGCTTCCGTAAGGAAGTGACGAAGCCGCCGTTGGTCTTTGCGTAAGTATTCTGACTTCAAAGTTTATTCTTTCTTCGTGTTTTGTCTGAGTCTCAACTCGCCCTTCTTTCTTCAGGGCTCCCCTCTCTCTTGAGCGGGTCGCCGCCGCCTCCGTCATGGGGTCAGCGGGGACACCTGCCACCACTCGGCGGATAGACCCCGCTGCCGACCTTCGGGAGGCGACGGAGCGGAATGCGCAGGAGAAGCGCAATGAAGAAGAAGCCCTCCACCTGGAGAAGGCAGAGGCCGACAGGGCGGAGGCCTCCGCCAAGAAAAAACTAGCGGAGGCCGAAGCCGCCGCCGCGGCGAAGCAGCAGGCTGAGGAAGCCGCACGCCGCCAGGCGGCCTTGCTTGTTACCCCGCTGAACTCTACGCCGCCGCCGCCGGAGTTCACGGGACAAACTGGAGGAGCCGGCGGGGAGAACCTCGTCGAGGAGAGGGAAGGCGGCGAGCCCTCTACTCCTGGTGCGAACGTTCCGCCGCCGCCTCCGCCGCCGTCTGAAGGCGTGCAAGGCAAGCAGTCAGCGGACCCTCCGGTGCCGCCGGCCGAAGAAGAGGCCGTGGCGAGGCTACTCCTCCAGGTCGGCTCGCCAGCGCGCCGTCGTCTGGAGAAGGCGACTTCGGCACCCCGCCCCCTGGAAGCCGGCACTACCAGCTCGGCGGCTCCATACGTCGAGGCGACGAGCGCCGCACCTGTCGGGTGGGTGCGGGGAGGCGGCACAGGGCCGCTGAACTGGGCGCTCCTGGACGTCCAGGCAAAGCTCCGCGCTGAGGGCGACGCCCTCCAGAGCTGCACCAAGGCGTTCCTGGCGTCGCGGGCGGCCGTCCGGGTATGTCTTTTCTTTGGGCCTTTGTTTTTTTTCTTGTTCCTCTCTGTGGGGGCGCGCCAGCGCACCCACTGGGTGTAGTCCCCGAGTTTCGGGTCGGCTACTGAGCAGGTGGCCCGGAACTCCAATTTGATGAACTTCTGGGTACTAACTTTGTTTGAAATGCTTGTTGCAGGACTACCACAACCTCCACGTCACCGCCTTCAACCGTAATGTTGAAGAGTTGGGCAAGCGGACCGCCGACTTGGCGGAGAGCCGGAGTAAGTCCTTCTCCTTTTTCTCTTCTCTGCGGGGGCGTGCTAGCGCACCCGCGGGCTGTAGTCCCCGAGACTCGGGCCGACTGCTGAGCAGTCGGGCCGGATCTCCCCGGCGACCTACTTTATTGACGACTGCTGTCTTTCTTTCTTTCCTTCAGGGGCCAACGCTGCTCTTCAACAGCAGCTGAGCGAAGCCAACTCTGCCCTGCTCGCCAAAGGGGAGGAGTGCAGCAAGCTCGCTGCGGAGCGCGTTCTGCTGACCACTCAGTTGGCAGAGCAGAAGGGGCTGCTCGCGAAGTCGCAAAGGGAGGCGGAGGAGACGGAGGCCGCCCTCCTGGCCGAGTTCGCGAGCGAGCGCTCTTCCTGGTCTGACAAGGAGGCGATGCTGTCCTCCGGCTTCCACGAGATCGAAGACATCATTGATGGTGAGTCTCTTTGTTTTCTTTCTTTGAGCCGCCGACCCAGGTCGTGCCGACTCCTGGTTTTTGACCCGCTTTTTTGTTTCTTCGTGTCTTTGCAGACTTCTTCCCCGGGCAGTCTTAGGCCGCTATCGAGGCCGATCGTGCAAGTCGTAGGGTGCCGAGATCGCCGCCGATGCCCCCCGAACTCTTGATGAGCACATCTTGAGTATCAAGGCTCGTCTCCGGCCGGCTCACCGGATGCTGCGCCGACTTCAGCGCATCGGCGCCCAGGCGATCTCCGCCCTTTGGCCGGATATGCAGGCTCCGCGCACCCCCAGCCTGACGGCCAACTGGTTGGAGGTCGCGGCTGGTAGCCTCGAGGCCTGGAAGGGCTCTTCGGCCCGGGCTGGAGCGCGCCGGGCCTTGGAGTTCGTCAAGGCGTGGTACCCGAGGCTGGATCTAGACCGGTTGGCCACGCTTTGGTCGGAGGCCCAGCCGGAGCTGGCGGCTGCGGAAGACGCCCTCGTCAAGCGTGCTGCGGCGATCGCCGAGTACACCGACACGAGCATCTTCGTCCCCGAGCGGTCTGAAGAGGGCGAGGAGGTCCCGCCGGAGTGGTTTGGGATGAACCCAGACTACGGCGAAGACTCGGCGGAGGTGATCGGCTCCAGCGTCGAGGAGGAGGACGAGGCGGAGGACGAGGGCGAGGCAGAGGCACCAGAAGACGGAGCAGACGGCCAGCCTCAGCCCGACCGCGCCTCCAGCAACGAGCCGCGTGCGACCGATCCGACTGCTGCCGGAGGCGATCAAGCCGAGACTAGCCGGCCGACCTCCCCGACGACTGACGCTGGCGCCTCCTCCGACCCCCCCGACTCCGTCTGCCGCCTCCTAAGCTGCCGCTGTGTCTTTTGTTTTATCTGCTTCGGTAGTCTTTTGAAGAACTTGTTAATTCGCACAATTCCACCCGCGGGGTGTATTTTGAACCTCTGCTTGACAAGTCGGCCAAGGGCCTATGTTATATATATATATATATGTCTATCTTTTCTTGCTCATTGTTCTTTTTGGCTGTTTTCCTTTGCCACTTTCTCCTAGTTGCCTGCCTTGCCAATCGAACAGCCGCTCTGCAGACTGTTGCTGGATCAAGTGCTAGGCTACTTTGGGAAAGCAAGTACTTAGCCGATTTCAAGATTGTTAGAGCAAGTTGGATAGAAAACGACGATCCGACTGTCCGAGGGTCAGTTTGCGAGAAGGGCTTGGAAGCCGTCTTGAGCTATGTTTTACGCTTTGAGTCCTTAGCCATTTTTCGTGCGAGCACCCATTCTACCTTACCTCTGCCCACCGTACAGTCGCTCTGCGAGCTGCGGCTTCTGACAGAAGACGGCTTAGATGCTACACACTACTTGTTCGGCTGCAGGAAGCATTTCATAGTGCAAGGCGGCAAGTCCCCGGGCCGACTTGTCGAGCCCGGTGCCAAGCGGCATGACAAAGAGTAACATACTTGTAGGCATAATTTTTATCATACAGACAAAAGAGGGCAGTCCCCGAGCTCGTCTCGGGGGGCCCGAAGTCTTGGTACTTTTAATACAAAAGGTAGCATGGTACATACTGCATCAACTGTAAAATCTTCGGAGAAGATTTGCATTCCATGGCCGCTCAGTCTCCTTGCCGGAGTTGTCCCTCTTGCGTGCTCGGGGCTTCTGAGCATCGATCAGGTAGTAGGAGTCATTGCCTAGTACTTTGCTGATGATGAAAGGGCCTTCCCAAGGCGGCGACAGCTTGTGCTGGCCGGCTGTTCGCTGGATCAGCCGGAGTACAAGGTCGCCTTCTTGGAAAGATCTTGGCCTGACCTTCCTGTTGTGGTATCGGCGCGGGCTCTGCTGGTAGATGCTGGACCGGCTAAGTGCCAACAGCCGGCCCTCTTCCAGCAAATCGACGTCGTCTTGTCGTGCTTCTTCTGCTTCCTCCTCGGTGTACATGGTGACTCGTGGGGATTCGAATTCTATGTCCGTTGGGATGACAGCTTCGGCACCGTAGACGAGGAAGAAGGGCATGAAGCCGGTTGACTTGTTTGGAGTCGTGCGTAGACTCCAGAGGACGGCTGGCAGCTCGTCGAGCCAGTAGCCAGCCGAGCGCTCCAGAGGCTCGATCAACCGAGGCTTGATGCCGGACAGGATGAGGCCGTTTGCTCGCTCCACTTGGCCGTTTGACTGCGGGTGGGCGACGGACGCTAGGTCCAGTCGGATGCCCTGTGCTGCGCAGAAATGGGCCAAGGCGCCTTTGGCAAAATTTGTGCCGTTGTCGGTGATGATGCTATGTGGTATGCCGTACCGAATTGTGATATCGGTGATGAAGGTCACGGCAGTCGGACCGTTCAGTTTCTTAATTGGCTTCACTTCCACCCACTTGGTGAACTTGTCCACTGCGACAAGTAGGTGAGTTAGACCACCTCGTGCTGTTTTGAATGGTCCCACCATGTCTAGACCCCAAACTGCGAAAGGCCAAGCAATGGGGATGGTCTTGAGCGCGGAAGCGGGCTGGTGCGGCTTGGAGCTGAACTTCTGGCACCCTTTGCATTTTTGGACCAACTCCTTGGCCTCTTCCAAGGCAGTCGGCCAAAAGAAACCGTGCCGAAAAGCTTTGGCAATGAGTGCTCTTGAAGCCGCATGGTGCCCACATTCGCCTTGATGGATGTCTTTGAGGATCGCTTGACCTTGCTCTGGCTCTACGTAGTGCTGGTAGACACCAGTGACGCTGCATCTGACCAGCTCTCTGTTGATTATGGTATAGGCTGCCGCCCGACGTTGTACTTGCCGAGCTGAGGTCTCATCAGTTGGTAGCTCTTTGTTCACCAGGAATTTGAGGACGGGCTGGGCCCATGAGGGTGCTGCTATTTCTTTGACTACCAGAATTGCGACTTGGACGAGGGCGGCTGGGCTGGGAGGCGGTGGGCTGGAGTCAACAGCCGCTTGCTGGGCTGATGAAGTCCCCAGGCCGACTGGCTCGGTCCTTGGGCCGAGTTCTAGAATCTTTGAGTCCGTCACCGCAGTCCCCGGGCCGGGCTCGACCGAGGCAGCTTTGGAGTCGCCCGCCAAAGTCCCCGTTCCGACTGCCGGAACTCTGGAGTCGGATCCGTCGTCTTCGGGAGGAGCCGGCACAAAGATGGAGTCTGATTCTGGTGAAGGCTTGACGGGTGGCTTGAGGAGGCGTTGAAGGGCAACGCCAGATGGAATTTCTTGGCGGGTAGAGCCGATTCGTGCCAAGGCGTCTGCTTGGTCGTTGTCGTTTCTTGGTACATGGAGGAACTCGCACCCCTCGAAATACCCGCTAAGCTGCTGCACGAGGAAACGGTAGCTCGCCATGTTTGTGTCTTTTGTGTCCCAATCGCCAGACGACTGCTGGACCACTAAGTCCGAGTCGCCATAACACAAGATCCGGCGGATGCCAAGTTCTTTGGCAAGCCGGAGCCCGTGAATGAGCGCCTCGTACTCGGCCACGTTGTTGGAGGCGGCGAAATGGATTTGCAGTGCATATTTGAGCTTGTCGCCTTTGGGAGAGGTGAGGACGACGCCGGCTCCCAAGCCGGTGCGCATCTTGGAGCCGTCGAAGTGCATCCGCCAATGGGTGGAGTCAGGTGCTGGAGGCAGGTACTGGGTCTCGGCCCAGTCGACGAGGAAGTCGGCCAGTGCTTGTGACTTGATAGCGGTGCGGGGCTGGTAGTGGATGGCGTAAGGAGCCAGCTCTATGGCCCACTTGGCCACTCGACCAGAGGCATCTCGGCTGCCGATGATCTCGGCAAGTGGAGCCGTGCAGACCACCGTGATTGGATGTTCTTGAAGTAAGGCTTCAATTTCTTGGCAGCAAAGTGCACGCCATAGCACATCTTCTGGTAGTGGGGGTAGTTCTGCTTGGAGATCAATAGTACCTCAATTAGGTAATATACTGGTCTCTGGACAGGTAGCGCCTTGCCTTCCTCCTTGCGCTCTACTACGATGACTGTGCTGACTACTCGGCTGGTGGCGGCGATGTACAGGAGCATAGGTTCCTTGGGAGTCGGAGCCACCAGGACGGGTGGAGTAGTCAGCATCTTCTTCAGCTGGTGGAAAGCTTCGTCCGCCTTATGGTTCCACTCGAAAAACGTGGTCTTCTTCATGAGTTGGTATAAGGGGAGAGCTTTCTCGCCCAGCCGACTGATGAATCGGCTGATGGACGCCAAACAGTCGGTGAACTTCTGCACATCCAGCAGTCGGCTAGGTACCTCCATTCTCTCGATGGCCTTGATTTTTATCGGGTTGCATTTTATGCCGCGTTCAGAGACCAGGAAACCTAGCAGCTGGCCGGCTGGTACTCCGAAGACACACTTCTCGGGGTTGAGCTTGATCTGGAACCGGCGCAGGTTTTCAAAGGTCTCCTTGAGGTCTTCCAGCAATGTTCCTCGCTTTTCCGTCTTCACCACCACGTCGTCCACGTAAACGTGGGCGTTCCTGCCGAGCTGCTTGAGGAGGCACTTCTGCATGCAACGCTGAAATGTGGCGCCGGCATTCCTCAACCAAACGTCATCGTGAGGTAGCAGAATGCTCCAAACGGCGTGATGAAGGCGGTCTTCAATCTGTCAGCCGGGTTCAGCTTGATCTAGTGATATCTGAGTACGCATCCAAGAAACTCAACAGCTCGCGTCCGGCTGTGGAGTCTATCACCTGATCAATTCTCGGTAGAGCAAATGGGTCCTTGGGGCAGGCCTTGTTGAGGCTCGTGTAGTCAATACACATTCGCCATTGCTTGTTCTTTTTTAGCACCAGGACCAGATTTGCCAGCCACTCCGGGAAGAAAACTTCCATAATGAAGCCGGCTGCTAGGAGTCAGGCTATATCTTCTCCGACAACTCTTCTCTTCTCTTCTGATAAGCGGCGCAGGGGCTGCCTGACCGGCTTTGCATCAGATCGGACGTGTAACTTGTGCTCGGCGAATTCCATCGGCACACCTGGCATGTCTTTGGGAGACCATGCGAAGATGTCCCGATTCTGACAGAGGAAATCGACGAGCTCGCCTTCCTATTTGCTGTCGAGGTTT
Source organism: Triticum urartu (assembly GCF_003073215.2). Classification (NCBI taxonomy): domain Eukaryota; kingdom Viridiplantae; phylum Streptophyta; class Magnoliopsida; order Poales; family Poaceae; genus Triticum; species Triticum urartu. Next base: position 488,100,641 of record NC_053028.1, on the reverse strand, counting down.
GCACCTACGACGGCGTACCTCTCTGGGTGCTCCGGATCCAAGGGTATCTTCTTGGTCTCTTTGGCCGGCTTGAACGAACCTTCGGCTTCCGACTCCTTTGGGTCGAGCGATATTTCCGGCTGCTTGCCGGCCATCGCCACAGCTCGCTCAAGGAGTCGCTTCTCGGCCACAATCACCAGGGACTCGGCCAGCCGACTACTCTCAGCCGCGCAAGCGGACGACTTCCAGTAGTCGCCGGCCACAGTCAGAATTCCCCTGGAACTGGGCATCTTCATCTTGAGGTAGGCGTAGTGGGGGACCACCATGAACTTGGCCAAGGCGGGCCGGCCAAGTAGCGCATGGTATGGGCTCTCAAGGTCCACCACCTCAAACCAAACAGACTCTCTTCGGAAGTGATCTTTGTCCCCAAAGAGGACGTCAATCAGGATCTTGCCGATTGGTGAACAGGAAAGCCCAAGAACAATGCCGTGGAACACAGTCCGGCTGTTCTGAAGCTGTCTCTGCTTGATTCCTAACTTCTCCATGGTGTCCTTGTACAGGATGTTGATGCTGCTGCCCCCATCTATCAGAACTCGCGAGAAACGCGCGGCCCGTTTGTCCGTGGCAAAGGTGGCGTCCAGGACCAAGGCGTAGGATCCCGGACTCGGCATCACTTCTGGGTGGTCATCCCTACTCCAGCTGATGGGCCTCTCTGACCAGTGTATGAACTCTGGCATCTCTGAGGCTACTGCGTTCACCTCTTGTCGCTGCAGCCTCCTGCTGCGTCGATCATCAGCCACACTGGTGAACACCACATAGGCTCCATGCTCTTCAGGGTACTCGTCTTGTACTGCGCCGACTGGCCTGACTGCCGGCTGCTGGGGCGGAGGCGGCTGCCCAGCAGGCGGGGGTGGCAGGAGGCCGTCTCCCTTGGCGATCCTGGTGAGCCATTGGCACTTCCGGGTGGTGTGATTCGATGGCTTCGCGCCGCTGTGGAACTTGCAAGGTCCATCCAAGGTCTGCTCGTAGGAGAAGGCCGGCAACCAGTTCGGCTTGCCGCCTTTCTGTCGTTTGGGCGGAGGCTGCTCTTCTGGCTGTTGGGCTTCGACGGTCGCAACTTGCCGACTGCTGGAAGCCGGCTGCGGGGCCTTGTGCTTGTTGTCGCCCTGCTGTTGTCGCCGGCCGGCGTCTGCTACCGGAGTTCTTGGAGCCTGAGGAGCTACTTTGCCAATCGTGCTGATTTGAATTTCCGTCTTCATGAAGGAGTCGGCCGTAGCGTACTTGTCCGCTATGATCAGCAGCTCTCGAGGGTTTCTGGCTCGTCGCAGAGGAGCTTGTGCTTGAGGAGGGTGCCTTCTCGGCACCCGGCTGTGAAGTACTCGATGGCCTGCACTTCGTGCACGCCCTCGCAGGAGTTTCGGAGCTCGGCCCAACGCGTGAGGTAGTCGCGAGTCGACTCGTCAGGACCTTGCACGCACAAGGAGAGCTGACGAGGCTTGGGAGGACGCTTGTGCGTGCTGGTGAAGTTGCGAACGAATGCTTCGGTGAAGTCGACCCAGCTGTTGATGTTGCGGGGCTTCAGGCTGTTCAACCATGTCTGGGCCATGCCCTGGAGCATGAGCAGAACGTACTTTATGGCAACACGCTTGTTGCCATTTTCTATGCTGACAGCCGTGGAGTAGTCGACTAGCCAGTCTTCCGGCTTCACGGAGCCGGTATACTTGGGCGTGTCTCTTGGGAGCGTGAACCCTCTGGGAAGGGGCACGTCCCGAATACGGGGCCCGAAACAAGGCGGACCCAGCTCGTCTTCTTCTTCCAACGCCAGGGACCGGTGAAGTCGGTCAATCCGGTGGCGGGCGTCATTCTCTCCGACCCCCTCTCGGCGGCCAAGGCGGTCACCGAGAGTCGGATGGTCAACAGGCGGCGGGGAGACTCGCCTCTCCTTGCGGGGAGGGGGAGGCGGACAGTCGTCCCGTCGTTCCACTGCTCTCGGGCGGCCGTCTCAGTCGCGCTCTATGGTAATCCGAGTCCGACTATGGCTGACAGCCGGCTCCTTGTCCTTCCTTCCTCGGGCACCGCCAGTCGGCGTCCGAGACGTCGCGCCTTGATCTCGGTGCGGGTCGTCGTTTGGCCGCTGTGGTGCCTCCGTGCGGCAGCCGGCCTCGTTCTGTGTGGCGGCCGCGTCAAGGAGCCGCTGGACTCGCTCCATCATGAGGCGGCGCTCTTCGCCCTTGAAATTGTCCAGCTCATCCGCCGCTGCCTGGGCGGCTCGGATGTTCTCCGCTGGTGTGGCATACACGGGGCGGCTAGCCCCAAACAGGCTGGTGATGGCTACGCCGCGCTGCTGAACCGCGCCAAGGCGGCTGGGCCCTGCCGGAGCCGGCGAGCCGCCAATAGCGCGATCCATCTCCCGCTGGTAAGCTTCTGACAAGCGTCTCATGCTGGCTAGCTTCTTCGCGCCTTCAAGGAGATGAAGGCGGCGCGCTTCTAACGTCTCTGCGTCAGCTTCTTCCGGAATGGGCGCAGCTAGGTCTTGCAGCACCGCGTCGAGTGAGTCGGGCGCCCTTCCACCGGGGAACTCGTCATGACTGATGACCAGCACCTCAGTGACGGTGCTCCCGTCGCTCTCCGTGTGGGGGAGAGGTTCGTCGTAGATCACCACGTTGGAGGGGAATGCGTCGACCGACGCGGTGTCGGAGTCGACCAGCATCGGGTCGGTGGAGCCCACGGACTCCAAGTCTACGGCAGGCTCGCCGGAAACAAGGAGTTGATCGAGGAGGCCCGCGAGGAGGTTTTCGGGGCCGCCTGCGCCTGCGTCGGACGTAGGTTCATCGGAGAGGCAGAACCCGCCGACAAGTTCGGCCAAGGAGCTGGCTACGCAGGCGATCTCCACGCCGCGCAGCACGTCGACGCAAGCTTCGTCTGGCGTGCCTGGCTGGCTGCGCTCGCCAGGGAGAAAAAGGGTTCCCGTCCAGAACAGATCTTCGGACGGCGGTGCACCATGCCCCACGGTGGGCGCCAAATGTCGGGGGATTGGTGAGATATATGCCAACGGATGGCTTATCATGGTGGGGGCGAGTAGAACGTCGCCGGTGCCTGGAAACGGGATGAGGCGAAGACATGCACGCCGGCGAATCTTACCCAGCTTCGGGGCTCTCCGGGGAGATAATACCCCTACTGCTTCTCTGCGGGGTCTCCGCATGATCACTATAGTCAAGGATTTACACGGTTGCTCCTTGAGCTGTGTATGGTGGTAGGAGAGGGCAAGGCTAGCTCTCTCCCTCTATTTGGTGAGGTATAGAACTACTAGGATCCAACCCTTTGCATGGGTGCCCTGGGGGGTTTATATAGGCCTACCCCCCAGGGGTACAATGGTAAGGTGACTGGGCGCGGGCCCAGCCATCAGTGTCTCCGACCTCTGACTTCTCCGCCAACTGTTGGGGCCTACCGACTGGTGGGCCCCACCGACTGGTCTGGTACGGAGCCGACAGGCCGCGTCCACCGCGGGCGGGTCTTGCCGGCTGCTGATTACTGTAGCCGTGCTCCTGATGATGCAAGCTTGGTCATGGGGTCATGGCAACAGCCCCGCCGCCTGGCGGGCGATCACTGTGGCCACTCCCCATCTCTTCCTGATTAATGGCGCGTGGGCCCCGGGGGAGGGCTCGGCCGACTCCCCCGTGCCGACTCCCATTGGGTCCGACTGGCGGTTCTCCCGCCGTCTCCTGAGGTCTCACTGACCGGTGGGCCCTGCTACCTCCGGCCGTACAGACAAGCCATCATGGGCGCAGGACCAGGTACAGTGGTGCTGATGTCAGGGCCGGCTGGGCAACAGTGCCACGCCGCAGGGAGATCTTCCCAAGTACGGCGCGCTGTAGCCATGCCTGCCCTTGGTAAGGGGCGGGGAGTGGGCTTCATTGTAGCCACGCCCCTGCCCCGTCCCCCTCGATGAGGTCACGGTTTGTTGGAGTCGCCGGCCGATTCCCCAAAGCCGGCTTCTCTGGAAGTCGCTCCTGGGACTCGGCCGTGAGCGGGCAGTCGGCCGCCTTGCCGTAGACTCCCCAGGAGGCGGCTCTTCGGCCTGTGGTTTTGAGGGGCGCAGCCTGCCCCGATGTCTTGAAAGGTCATGGGCCTCGGGTTGGACTACCCGTGGCCCATTACTCCGACACTCTAGATTTCTTGCTCTTGCTGGTGGAGGTCTCTAGCACGTCCTCGACGGGAACGCAACACTCCGAGGAGGTGCGCTTGCCGGAGTGGGTGCAGGAGGTGGTCCTGCTGGTCTTCTTTCCTCCCAGGGCTCCAGTGGCAGGAGCAAGTGCCTTGGTGGCATCCGCTGCAACTACCTCCCAGTAGAGTTGGTCGGCGCAGATGAGTGAGTCCTTCTTGTCGGAGGGGACGGTGATGATGCTCACTGGCCCGGGCATCTTCAACGTGTTGTAAGCATAATGTGATGCTGCCATGAACTTGGCCAGCGTTGGGCGGCCAAGGATCCCATTATAGGGCAAGGGGATCTGGGCAACATCAAAAACGATCCTTTTCATCCTATAGTTCAGTTCGCCCCCAAATGTGACGGACAGCGTAATTTTACCTTTTGGTTGATTCCTTCCTGGGCTGACCCCTTGAAATGTGCCCGTCTCTTCGAGGTCCCCATCAGGAATCTGCAGCCTCTTGATCACAACAGGCGAGATTAGGTTCAGACCGGCCCCACCGTCAACTAGCACTTTTGTCACCTTGAGGTTGCATATTGTTGGTGAAACCAACAATGGCAAACACCCGACCACAGTTGTGCGATCAGGGTGGTCCTTGGTGTCAAAAATGATAGGCGTGCGGGACCACTTCAGTGGCTTCTCGGTGTCAAACGATGGCTCTGGCGCAGTGACTTCACGCGCCCACTGCTTCAGTTGGCGGTGAGAGGTATGCAACGAGGCCCCACCATGGACGCACATGGCCTCCGTAGCTTTCTAGAACTCGTGCTCGCCGGACTCGTCATCTTCATCATGATCACCATATCCCTCCTCGGCCCCGAGCGGGACTCTCTTGTTGATTTTCCTTGCCGTAGCGACCTCCTTGGCCTCTACGCTTCTTGTCGGACCCCTCAGCACCATCTTGACCCTTCTCCTTGTCCCGCCTCTCATACTCGGCCTTCTGCTTTTCCACGAGCAGCTCAACCTGCCGGCAGTTCTGGAGGTCGTGACCCTTGGTGCGATGGATCTTGCAGTACTGCTTGTCGGAGCCTCCTAGCTTGTCGGCAGCCGCCAAGGCCCGGCAGGCGGCGCACCCGGCAACTTCCTTGCCAAGGTTGTCAGCCTTGGCCTTCTGGGTGGCGCCGAGGTCGTCGGATCCCTCGACGGTAAGTACAGTCTTTCCCTTACGCTTTCTGTTGCGGCGTCGGCCCTTCTTTGCTGGGGCAACATCGTCTTCATCTGTGGAATCGGTTTCCGCACCGCCATCTTCGCTGCGGTACTTCCTTCTTCAGTTCGAGCGCATTTGTCAGACAGAACATATAGTTCGGCCACATCCTTGACCTTGTTCATCGCCAACTCTTCGCGCATCTTGTGGTTGCACACATTCTGATGGAATGCGCTGATGACAGCGGCGGGATGAACATCTGGGATGTTGTACTGCACCCGGCTGAACCTCTCTATGTACTTGCGTAGGTTTTCACCTTTTTGGGGGATGACATGCAGATCGCTTTCCTGGCCATGAGCTTGGTGGCCTCCAGTAAAGGCGCCAACAAACTCATGGCACAAATCCGACCAAGAAGAAATGGAATCCACTGGCAAGTGCATCAACCATGACATGACGTTGGGTTTAAGCGCCAACGGGAAGTAATTGGTAAGGACCTTGTTATCGCGAGCTCCAGCAGCTTGCATCGCAATGGTGTAGATGCCGAGGAACTCTGACGGGTGAGTTTTGTCGTTGTACTTCTCACCGACATCAAGCTTGAACATGCGGTGAGTGGGCCACTGGAACTGCCACAGCTCGCAGGCAAAGGCCGGACAACCCACCTCGTAAGGTAGGCCACCAGAGCCTCCCGGCGTTGGGTGGTCCATAGTGGGCCCCGCCCGCTTATCTGACTGATGGCGCGCTTCACGCCGCCGCTCAATGGTGGTTCGACCATCTTCATGCACTCGTTCTCAAAGAACTTGACGCCAGTCGCGGTGCGTACGTGGGTCAGACGACTCTGCGGAAACGTTATCACAGGCGTCGACCTAACGAGCCGGTGATCGCGGCCGCGGGCGTGGAGGATGGGAGTGCACCGTGGTTGCGGTGCCTCCAGTCTTCCTCCACTGGCACACGCAGGCTCGATGGAGCGCCGATACGAGGGCCCTATTAGTCGCAGGTCATGTTTGTTGGCGATGTTGTTGAGGCTTCGAATGGTGGCACTCCACTCGTCGAGCTTCTCCGCGGCAGGAGGAAAGTGAGGAGCAGTTGTACGTGCGCTAGTGCCTCCGATGGTGTGGGCGGCGGCGAAAGCTGCGTCCACCATGATGCACTGCGACTAAGGGAGTCCTGGATTAGGGGGTCCTCGGACAGCCGGGCTATATACTTTGGTCGGACTGTTGGACTATGAATATACAAGATTGAAGACTTCGTCCCGTGTCCGAGTGGGACTCTCCTTTGCGTGGAAGGCAAGCTTGGCAATTCGGATATGTAGATCTCTCCCTTGTAACCGACTCTGTGTAACCCTAGCCCCCTCCGGTGTCTATATAAACCGGAGGGTGTAGTCCGTAGGACGAGGACAATGATAATCATAGGCTAGATTCTAGGGTTTAGCCTCTACGATCTCATGGTAGATCAACTCTTGTAATACTCATATCATCAAGATCAATCAAGCAGGAAGTAGGGTATTACCTCCATCGAGAGGGCCCGAACCTGGGTAAACATTGTGTCCCCCGCCTCCTGTTACCATCCGCCTTAGACACACAGTTCGGGACCCCCTACCCGAGATCCGATGGTTTTGACACCGACATTGGTGCTTTCATTGAGAGTTCCACTGTGTCGTCACCATAAGGCTTGATGGCTCCTTCGATCATCGGCAACGATGCGATCCAGGGTGAGGTTTTTCTCCCCGGACAGATCTTCGTATTCGGCGGCTTCGTACTGCGGGCCAACTCGCTTGGCCATCTGGAGCAGATCGAGAGCTACGCCCTGCTACGTCTTGAGCTTGCGTTGGTTTTCCCCGAAGAGGAAGGGATGATGCAGCAGAGTAGCGTTAGTATTTCCCTTAGTTTTTGAGAACCAAGGTATCAATCCAGTAGGAGCCCACGCTCAAGTACCTCGTACCTGCACAAAGCGATAGCTACTCGCAACCAACGCGATTAGGGGTTGTCAAGCCCTTCACGGTCACTTACGAGAGTGAGATCTGATAGATAGAATATTTTTGGTATTTTTTATATAAATATGCAAAGTAAAAAGTAAAAGAAAAGTAAATAGCAAAACAATATAAAAGTGATGGAGATTGATATGATGAGAATAGACCCGGGGGCCATAGGTTTCACTAGTGGCTTCTCTCAAGAGCATAAGTATTCTACGGTGGGTGAACAAATTAGTGTTGAGCAATTTATAGAATTGAGCATAATTATGATAATATCTAGGCATGATCATGTATATAGGCATCACGTCCGTGACAAGTAGATCGAAACGATTCTGCATCTACTACTATTACTCCACTCATCGACCGCTATCCAGCATGCATCTAGAGTATTAAGTTAAAAACAGAGTAACGCCTTAAGCAAGATGACATGATGTAGAGAGATAAATTCATGCAATATGAAATAAACCCCATCTTGTTATCCTCGATGGCAATGATACAATACGTGCCTTGCTGCCCCTTCTGACACTGGGTAAGGACACCGCAAGATTGAACCCAAAGCTAAGCACTTCTCCCATGGCAAGAACTACCAATCTAGTTGGCCAAACCAAACGGATCATTCGAAGAGACTTGCAAATATAACCAATCATGCATAAAAGAATTCAGAGAAGATTCAAATATTATTCATAGATAGACTTGATCATAAACCCACAATTCATCGGTCTCAACAAACACACTGCAAAAAGAAGATTACATCGAATAGATCTCCACAAGAGAGGGGGAGAACTTTGTATTGAGATTCAAAGAGAGAGAAGAAGCCATATAGCTACTAACTATGGACCCGAAGGTCTGAAGTAAACTACTCACACTTCATCGGAGAGGCTATGATGATGTAGAAGCCCTCCGTGATGACGGCCCTCTTCCGGCGGAGCTCCGGAACAGGCCCCAAGATGGGATCTCGTGGATACGGAAAGTTGCGGCAGTGGAATTAGGTTTTTGGCTCCTTTTCTGATCATTTGGGGGTACGTGTGTATATATAGGAGGAAGGAGTACGTCGGTGGAGCACCGAGGGGCCCACGAGGCAGGGGGCGCGCCCCCCACCCTCGTGAACACCTCTTTGCTTCCTTGCAGTAGGGTCCAAGTCTCCTGGATCACGTTCGGTGAGAAAATCACGTTCCCAAAGATTTTATTCCGTTTGGACTCCCTTTGATATTCCGTTTATCTGAAACACTGAAATAGGCAAAAAACAGCAATTCTGGGCTGGGCCTCCGGTTAATAGGTTAGTCCTAAAAATAATATAAAAGTGGAAAATAAAGCCCAATATAGTCCAAAACAGTAGATAATATAGCATGGAGCAATCAAAAATTATAGATACGTTGGAGACGTATCAGGCATCCCCAAGCTTAATTCCTGCTCGTCCTCGAGTAGGTAAATGATAAAAAGAGAATTTTTGATGCGGAGTGCTACTTGGCATAATTTCAATGTAAATCTTCTTAATTGTGGTATGAATATTCAGATTAGAAAGATTCAAGACAAAAGTTTATATTGACATAGAAAATAATAATACTTCAAGCATACTAACAAAGCAATTATGTCTTCTCAAAATAACATGGCCAAAGAAAGTTATCCCTACAAAATCATATAGTCTGGCTATGCTCCATCTTCCCCACACAAAGTATTTAAATCATGCACAACCCCGATGACAAGCCAAGCAATTGTTTCATACTCTAACTTTTTCAAAACTTTTTCAATCTTCACGCAATACATGAGCGTGAGCCATGGATATAGCACTATAGGTGGAATAGAATGGTGGTTGTGGAGAACACAAAAAAGGAGAAGATAGTCTCACATCGACTAGGCGTATCAACGGGCTATGGAGATGCCCATCAATAGATATCAATGTGAGTGAGTAGGGATTGCCATGCAACAGATGCACTCGAGCTATAAGTATATGAAAGCTCAAAAAGAAACTAAGTGGGTGTGCATCCAACTTGCTTGCTCATGAAGACCTAGGGCAATTTGAGGAAGCCCATCATTGGAATATACAAGCCAAGTTCTATAATGTAAAATTCCCACTAGTATATGAAAGTGATAACATGAGAGACTCTCTACTATGAAGATCATGGTGCTACTTTGAAGCACAAGTGTGGTAAAAGGATAGTAGCATTGTCCCTTCTCTCTTTTTCTATCATTATTTATTTATTTATTTATTTGGGCTTTTTCTTCTTTTTCTATGGCCTCTTTTTTTCTCTTTTTTTTTATTTTTCGTCCGGAGTCTCATCCCGACTTATGGGGGAATCATAGTCTCCATCATTCTTTCCTCACTGGGACAATGCTCTAATAATGGTGATCATCACACTTTTATTTTTCTTAAAACTCAACAATTACAACTCGATAGTTAGAACAAAATATGACTATGTGAATGCATCCGGCGGTGTACCGGGATATGCAATATGACAATGATGAATGTGTCATGAACGGAACGGTGGAAAGTTGCATGGCAATATATCTCGGAATGGCTATGGAAATGCCATAATAGGTAGGTATGGTGGCTGTTTTGAGGAAGGTATATGGTAGGTGTATGATACCGACGAAAGTTGCGCGGTATTAGAGAGGCTAGCAAGGGTGGAAGGGTGAGAGTGCGTATAATCCATGGACTCAACATTAGTCATAAAGAACTCATATACTTATTGCAAAAATTTAGAAGTTATCAAAGCAAAGTATTATGCGCATGCTCCTAGGGGGATAGATTGGTAGGAAAAGACCATCGCTCGTCCCCGACCGCCACTCATAAGGAAGACAATCAATAAATAAATCATGCTCCGACTTCATCACATAACGGTTCACCATACGTGCATGCTACGGGAATCACAAGCTTTAACACAAGTATTCTTTAAATTCACAACTACTCAACTAGCATGACTTTAATATTATCACCTCCATATCTCAAAACAATTATCATGCTTCAACCTTTTCTTAGTATTCAACACACTCAAAAGAAAGTTTCACAAATCTTGAATACCAAGCATATTATTATTAGGCAAATTACCATGAAGAGACTCTCAAATTAATTTAAGTGAAGCATGAGAGATTAATAGTTTCTTTAAAACATATCCACCACCGTGCTCTAAAAGATCTAAGTGAAGCACATAGAGCAAAGTTATAACGCTCAAAAGATATAAGTGAAGCACATAGAGAAAAATTATCTAGCTCAAAAGATATAAGTGAAGCACATAGAGAAAAACTACTTAGCTCAAAAGATATAAGTGAAGCACATAGAGCAAAACTACTTAGCTCAAAGGATATAAGTGAAGCACATAGAGTACTCTATCAAATTTTAATGCATGTATGGCTCTCTCAAAAGGTGTGTACAGCAAGGATGATTGTGGCATACTAACAAACAAAGACACAAATAATACAAGACGCTCCAAGCAAAACACATATCATGTTGTTGAATAAAAATATAGCTCCAAGTAAATTACCGATGGAAGTGGACGAAAGAGGGGATGCCTTCCGGGGCATCCCCAAGCTTTGACTTTTTGGTGTCCTTGGATTATCTTGGGGGTGCCATGGGCCTCCCCAATCTTAGGCTCTTGCCACTCCTTGTTCCATGATCCATCAAAAGAATTCACCCAAAACTTGAAAACTTCACAACACAAAACTCAAAATAGAAAACTCGTGAGCTCTGTTAGCGAAAGAAAACAAAAGACCACTTCAAGGTACTGTAATTAACTCATTATTTATTTATATTGGTGTTAAACCTACTGTATTCCAATTTCTCTATGGATTATAAACTATTTTACTAGCCATAGATTCATCAAAATAACAAACAACACACGAAAAATAGAATCTGTCAAAAACAGAACAATCTGTAGTAATCTGTAGCTAGCGCAAGATCTGGAACCCCAAAAATTCTAAAATAAATTGCTGGACATGAGGAATTTATCTATTAATCATCTGCAAAAAGAATTAACTAAATAGCTGTAACGCCCTCGATTCGGCTATATCTCCCACGTGTCGAAGCACGACTTAGAGGCATAACCGCATTGAAAGCAATGTCGCAAGTGAGGTAATCTTCACACAACCCATGTAATACATAAGGGACAGAGATACATAGTTGGCTTACAATCGCCACTTCACACAATTACATGAATAAAGCATTACATCAACCAGTTACAATCAAGGCCCGACTACGGAGCCAAAATAAAAGAAGAACCCCAAATGCGACAAGGTCCCCCGATCGACCCCAACTGGGCTCCACTACTGATCAACTAGAACGAAACAACACAAAGGACAAGATCTTCATCGAGCTCCTCCTTGAGCTTTGTTGCGACATCTGCACAGTTCAACGGCACCTGCAAGCTGGTTTGGAAGTAATCTGTGAGCAACAGGGACTCAGCAATCTCGCACCCTCGCGATCAAGACTATTTAAGCTTATGGGTAAGGTAAAAGGTATGAGGTGGAGTTGTAGCAAGCGACTAGCATATATGGTGGCTAACATATTCGCAAAAGAGAGCGAGAAGAGAAGGCAAAGCACGGTCGAACAACTATGATCAAGAAGTGATCCTAGAACAACCTACGTCAAGCATAACTCCAACACCGTCTTCACTTCCCGGACTCCGCCGGAAAGAGACCATCACGGTTACACACGCGGTTGATGCATTTTAATTAAGGTCAACTTCAGGTTTTCTACAACCGGACGTTAACAAATTCCCATCTGCCCATAACCGCGGGCACGGCTTTCGAAAGTTCAAATCCCTGCAGGGTTGTCCCAACTTAGCCCATCACAAGCTCTCACGGTCAACGAAGGATATTCCTTCTAGCGGGAAGACCCGATCAGACTCGGAATCCCGGTTACAAGACATTTCGACAATGGTAAAACAAGACCAGCAAAGCCACCCAGATGTGCCGACAAATCCCGATAGGAGCTGCACATATCTCGTTCTCAGGTCACACCGGATGAGCAAGACGTCGGGTGGGCCAGCCCAGAGTTGCCCCTGGTAGCTCCGGACATCGCTCAGTTTGGACCAACACTCAGAGGAGCACTGGCCCGGGGGTTTAAATAAAGATGACCCTTGAGTCTGCAGAACCCAAGGGAAAGAAATGGCTAGGTGGCGAATGGTAAAACCAATGTTGGGCCATGCTGGAGGAGTTTTATTCAAGGCGAACTGTCAAGGGGTCCCCATTATAACCCAACCGCGTAAGGAACGCAAAATCCGGGAACATAACACCGATATGACGGAAACTAGGGCGGCAAGAGTGGAACAAAACACCAGGCATAAGGCCGAGCCTTCCACCCTTTACCAAGTATATAGATGCATTAATTAAATAAGAGGTATTGTGATATCCCAACAAAATATCCATGTTCCAACATGGAACAAGCTCCAATCTTCACCTGCAACTAACAACGCTATAAGAGGGGCTGAGAAAAGCGGTAACATAGCCAAACAATGGTTTGCTAGGACAAGGTGGGTTAGAGGCTTGGTTCAACAATATGGGAGGCATGATAAGCAAGTGGTAGGTATCGCAGCATAGGCATAGCAAAAGAGCGAGCATCTAGCAAGCAAAGATAGAAGTGATTTCGAGGGTATGGTCATCTTGCCTGAAATCCCACAAGGAAGAAGAACGATTCCATGAATAAGACAAACGGACGTAGACGAATGAATCCTCACAAACGCAACGTTATCGGAACCAACCCGAAGAAGCAACACCGGAAAGGAGCAAACAACATAGTAAACAACCAACACATGACCATGGCATGATGCACAACCAGTATGATGCATGTCCGGTTTAAAGAAGCATGGCATGGCAAAGTGCACAAACAATCCTACAAATTAAGTGGATCTCATTATGCAACGGAGTAGCATATTGAAGAAAACACCACATGACTTATTTAGTTCTCTCTCGGTTAGGTACTCAACAATATTAAATGTTGGTTAACATGGCAAGAGGTGAATCATAAAGGAATTATCTATCTCAACAATTTTAAATGGGGCCAGATATAACAAACAACAAATCCGGTAAATCCCCATATGCCTTAGTAATTTATTGCAACAACAATTTAAACATTTTAATTGTTGTTATGATGATGCGGATGACATGAACAAGTTTATGCAATTTTTATTAAAAGTTGACAAGAGCATTATGAAGCATTTGTCACCGTGGTGGAAAGGAAAGGGGTGCAACAGCAACGGTAACGAAAACGGTGCCACGGCAACGTTCCGGTTCCGATAACTCGATTGAGATACCGATGCAAAGGAGAAGTGTGCGGATGCGTGCAAAAGATGGTGGGCGCTCCCGGATTCTGGGTGTCCCATGAGTTGGCGGCAAGGAAACGAGTGACAAAGGACACGGTGCAGACACGAGCATCTCAAACATCGCAAGCATTCATTCACGGACGTCGTCTCAAGGTTATACCTTCGAAGCGTGCAAGCGGGACAGTTCAAGTTCGTAGCGGAAGTAGGCGTTCTCGCGACGATAGAGGAAGTAGTGGTACATGTCTCGGAGAAGTACTTGACGCATTCGATGTTTCCGAGGGGACGGTAGGGGAACTTGGCGTTAGTGCTACACGGGTCTTCGGTGACGGTCGATGTACATGGCAAATGTAGAGGTACTATGCTTCGGTCGTCGTGGTACTTGGCGATAGTAGTGGTACAAGGGTTGTAGCCGGCCTTGGCGGTTCATCGTGTAGTCGTAAACGTTCCGTAGATGTTCATGTCGTCGTAGCCGTTCGGATCTTGGAGCGATGGTAGTCGTTCACTTGACGGTCTTGAAGGATTCGAAGGGGTACTTGGCGGTCTGTCGTGGTACTTGGCGTTGTTCCCTGTTCAGTGGTCGTTGGACTTGGCGTCAAAAGCAACGACAATTGGAGGTGCATGATGACAGTGATGCGTCGTGGTCCGGCACGAGTGCAGGAGGCCGGGGCAGATGACGCAGATGGGCCTCGCTGGGGAGGTCCATGGCAGAGGCGAGCGCTGGTGGTGGATCGACCCTCTGCCTGCTTGAAGCAGGAACACGGCGGCGCAGCAGTAGCTAGCGAGGCGTGAGGGAGGTCTAGCGAGGCGCCGAAGACGGGAAACGGGTGCAGGAAGATAGACCCGGCCAGTCTTGAAGGAGATCGAGGCGCAGGAGGCGGCTCGAAGCAAAGGAGGCGGCATCCGGCGACCCACGGCCCTGGCGGCTCGATGTAGGGGCGCGGGGGCGCTCGAGGCAGGGCCGGAACCTGCGGGTGGCGAGTGAGAGGAACCGGGCGGAGGAGACCCGAGGCGGCGGGGCGCTCCAGTGGGGTAGGCAGGACGGCGGCGGCATCCATGGGAGGTGGAGCTCGCGGCAGGAGGGAGCAAGATGGGGCTGCAGCGGCGCGAGAACGGGGTTGCCGAGGACGGGGTCCGGTGTTGACCAGAGCAGGGGAAGAAGAGGGAGGAGCGGCGCTGCTATCTCTTCCTCTCTAGCGGCGCATCGAGGCAGGAGGGATTGAGCACGGGGTGTGCGCTGGAGGGAGGTCGAGGAGAGGGCTGCGAGCGCGTGCGTGGTTGGTGGCGGCGGAAAGGAAACGAGGAGGAGCCGATGGGATCGAGCAGAGGCCTTACCTGTGGCTAGGGTTAGCAAAGAGTGGGCCTTGGAGGCCCAGAGTGGAGGGCGCCGGCTGGGCCTTAGAAGGTCACGGATGGCTGCTGAGAGGCCCAGCTGGGCTCTCTCCCTCTCTCTCATCTTATTTTCTTTATCAGAAAACAAGAGAAGAAAAAGAAAGAAAGAGGGGGGGTTAGGTAACGAAGTTGGACTCGCGGATAAATTTCCCGGACTCACAAAAATGAGTTTGACCCAATAAAAATAGAAACGACAAGATTGAAAGATATAAATTCAAACTCATTTGAATTTAATTCAAATGGGTTTGAACTGGGACTTGGTAAAAGGAAGGTCCAAAAATGTTCGGATTTTTGGAGGAGCCCCGGTAAAAGGGAAAAGAAATATTGGGCAAGGTTTGGAGATCAACTCGAAGCAGAGAAGGCATGGGGTTATATTTGCAAGTGTGTTCCGGTGAATTCCAACAAATGGAATATTTAATATAGCTCCCTACTATCAGGAGGGTATGTTATAAAGAGAAGTCACCAGGTGAATTCCCTCGGTTTAAATGGATCAAAGGTCCATGCCATTTATTTAGTTGAGTTAAGAAAAGAAATGACATGATGGCATGATGACATGATGCAATGCACATGATGCAATGATGAATGCAAAGAACCAAACAAAACACACGACGAAACCCGGAAACCCTGGAAGGCATCTGAAGCTCCGGTCTTGGGGCGTCACAATAGCACTCTTCAAATAAAAATGATAGCAGTTCTCGTGAGCGCTAAAGTTTCTGTTTTTTACAGCAAGTTCAACAAGACTTTCCCCAAGTCTTCCCAACGGTTCTACTTGGCACAAACACTAATTAAACACAAAAAACACAACCAAAACAGAGGCTAAATAATTTATTTATTACTAAACAGGAGCAAAAAGCAAGGAATAAAAATAAAATTGGGTTGCCTCCCAACAAGCGCTATCGTTTAACGCCCCTAGCTAGGCATAACAAGCAAGGATAGATCTAGGTATTGCCATCTTTGGTAGGAAATTCTTCAATTAGGCATCTACCATCTTTAGGAATTTCTTTCTTTTTATTGATTATCAAACTTTTAGGCACAAGATCGAAAAATTCATTTGTAATAAATGGTTCCTTAATGATAGCAAAAAGATTGGGATGAACACTTATAGATTTAAGATCCGCAGTTTCCTTACTAGATGATTCACCCTTATTTTTAGGAACATACATAAGCTTGGCAATTTTAGTAGGAGGACTTGGAGTATTGTTTACGTAAGAAAAAGCGGTTCCCAAGTTTGTAATGATACCCTCAAGTTTATCATTTCTAGTAGAATCTAAGTTCATTCTCTCATTAACTATGGGTTCTTTTTCCTTAATATTTTTCAAAGTCATTCCTACCTTAGATCCATATTGAGTAATTTGATTGTGGATCTTTTTATCTAGATTTTCAATTGATTCAACAGTAGCAACTTTATTTTCGATAATTTTAAGTCTTTGCATAACATGCTCCAAAGTTAACGTGGTTCCATTAATCAAAAGAGGTGGTGAGCCAAATAAATTTAGCATAGCATTATAAGAATCAAAAGTATGGCTACCCAAGAAGTTCCCTCCGGTAATGGTATCGAGGATATATCTATACCAAGGATCAACACCTACATAAAAATTGCGAAGAAGAACTAAGGTGGATTGCTTCCTGGTAGATCTATTTTGAGCATTGCAAATTCTATACCAAGCATATTTTAGATTTTCTCCCTCCCTTTGTTTAAAATTTAGAACTTCACTCTCAGGGGACAACGGAGAAGATATGAGACTAGTCATGATGACAAGCAAGCAATCTAACACACGAGCAAAAAAAAGCAAACGGGCAAAAAGAGGCAAATAGAGAGGGAGGATAGGGAGAGAGAGGGCGAATAAAACGGCAAGGGTGAATTGGGGGGAGAGGAAAACGAGAGGCAAATGGAAAATAATGTAATGCAAGAGATAGGGATTGTGATGGGTACTTGGTATATTGACTTTTTGCATAGACTCCCCGGCAACGGCGCCAGAAATCCTTCTTGCTACATCTTGAGCTTGCGTTGGTTTTCCCCGAAGAGGAAGGGATGATGCAGCAGAGTAGCATAAGTATTTCCCTCAGTTTTTGAGAACCAAGGTATCAATCCAGTAGGAGCCCACGCTCAAGTCCCTCGTACCTGCACAAAGCGATAGCTACTCGCAACCAACGCGATTAGGGGTTGTCAAGCCCTTCACGGTCACTTACGAGAGTGAGATCTGATAGATAGAATATTTTTGGTATTTTTGATATAAAGATGCAAAGTAAAAAGTAAAATCAAAGTAAATAGCAAAACAATATAAAAGTGATGGAGATTGATATGATGAGAATAGACCCGGGGGCCATAGGTTTCACTAGTGGCTTCTCTCAAGAGCATAAGTATTCTACGGTGGGTGAACAAATTACTGTTGAGCAACTGATAGAATTGAGCATAATTATGAGAATATCTAGGCATGATCATGTATATAGGCATCACGTCCGTGACAAGTAGATCGAAACGATTCTGCATCTACTACTATTACTCCACTCATTGATCGCTATCCAGCATGCATCTAGAGTATTAAGTTAAAAACAGAGTAACGCCTTAAGCAAGATGACATGATGTAGAGAGATAAATTCATGCAATATGAAATAAACCCCATCTTGTTATCCTCGATGGCAACGATACAATACGTGCCTTGCTGCCCCTTATGTCACTGGGTAAGGACACCGCAAGATCGAACCCAAAGCTAAGCACTTCTCCCATGGCAAGAACTACCAATCTAGTTGGCCAAACCAAACGGATAATTTGAAGAGACTTGCAAAGGTAACCAATCATGCATAAAGAATTCAGAGAAGATTCAAATATTATTCATAGATAGACTTGATCATAAACCCACAATTCATCGGTCTCAACAAAAACACCGCAGAAAGAAGATTACATCGAATAGATCTCCACAAGAGAGGGGGAGAACTTTGTATTGAGATTCAAAGAGAGAGAAGAAGCCATCTAGCTACTAAATATGGACCCGAAGGTGTGAGGTAAACTACTCACACTTCATCGGAGAGGCTATGATGATGTAGAAGCCCTCCGTGATGACGGCCCTCTTCCAGCAGAGCTCCGGAACGGGCCCCAAGATGGGATCTCGTGGATACGAAAAGTTGCGGCGGTGGAATTAGGTTTTTGGCTCCTTTTCTGATCGTTTGGGGGTACGTGTGTATATATAGGAGGAAGGAGTACGTCGGTGGAGCACCGAGGGGCCCACGAGGCAGGGGGCGCGCCCCCCACCCTCGTGAACACCTCTTTGCTTCCTTGCAGTAGGGTCCAAGTCTCCTGGATCACGTTCGGTGAGAAAATCACATTCCCGAAGATTTTATTCCGTTTGGACTCCGTTTGATATTCTGTTTATCTGAAACACTGAAATAGGCAAAAAAACAACAATTCTGGGCTGGGCCTCCGGTTAATAGGTTAGTCCCAAAAATAATATAAAAGTGGAAAATAAGCCCAGTATAGTCCAAAACAGTAGATAATATAGGATGGAGCAATCAAAAATTATAGATACGTTGGAGACGTATCACGCCCCTGGCCATCAGGCCAGGTTTGGAAGATTAAACTATATTGCCGACATCCACGGAGACTTGATCTTCGACGGATTCGAGCCCATGTCAGGTGCGTCGCACAGTCGCGACGAGCATGACTTAGCTCTGCCGCCGGGCGGTGTTCGGGATATCACACCTATGGCAACTCCGGCCCTCAATCCGGAGCAGATCGTGCCATCCGAGGACGGGTGGATGGACCCCGCCACCGAGGCCGCACACCCAGCGGCAATAGAGCCAAATACTGACTTCACCTCCTATGAGACCTATGTTGCCGGACCCTTGGATTCATCCCCAGCTACAGGCTCTGAACCGCATGCGTCTGTGCCTATCGAATCTGATTGGGCACCGATCATGGAGTTTACCTCGGCGGATATCTTTCAGCACTCGCCCTTGGGCGACATGCTAAATTCATTGAGGTCTCTCTCCTTGTCAGGAGACCCTTGGCCGAACTATGTCCGGCTTGAGTGGGAAGCAGACGACGAAGAAATTCATTCCCCACCCACCACCCACTTAATAGCCACTGTCGACGACTGAACCGACATGCTTGATTTCGGCTCCAAAGACATCGACGGTATGGACGACGATGCAGGAGAAGAACAGGAACCACCGCCCACATGGCGCTGGACAGACACCTCATCATATGATATATACATGGTGGACACCCCCAAACAAAGTGATGGCAATAAGGCAACGGAGGATAATCCCCTCGAGAAGCAATCTAAGCACCGGTGTCATCGGCGCCGCTCTAAGCCCCGCCATAGCAAAAGCAGCGATACCGACACAAGAGACAATAACGCTGCGGACAGTGCCGAAGACGAAGACAATCCCCTCCAGCCAGGCTTCGAGCGGGAGGATGGGCAAGCTAGCCCTACGGAACAGGCGGCAGACGGAGAATCAGAGGATGACAATTACATGCCCCTCTCCGATGATGAGGTGAGCCTCGACGATGAAGAATTTATCGTGCCTGAGGGTCCCGTCGAGCAGGAGCACTTCAAGCGTCGGCTTATAGCCACAGCAAAAAGCCTGAAGAAAAAGCAACAACAACTTCAAGTTGATCAAGATCTGCTAGCGGATAGATGGACCGAGGTGCTGGCAGCCGAGGAATACGAACTCGAGCGCCCAAACAAAAGTTACCCAAAGCGCAGGTTGCTACCCCAACTGGAGGAGGAAGCATTAAAGCCTACACTACCAGCGTATGATGCGGCTGACCGGCCACCTCGTGGCCGAGACAAAGCGGCGTATCAGCCCGAAGTCCAGCCCGCACCCCATCGCCAGTCAAACAAAAACACCAAGGCCCGGGGCAACATGCAGGACCTGCGAGACATATTGGAAAACAAAGCAGGACATACAAGATCAATCTACGGATCACGGGGGTGCACCCCAACGCATGACGACGACCGTCACGCCGGATATACTAAAAGAAAATCCGGCTGGACCGAATATAGCAGACAAGACTCGTATGAACTGCGTCGTGATATTGCCCGGCACAGAGGCGTCGCACACCCCCTATGCTTCACTGATGAAGTAATGGATCACGAATTCCCAGGAGGTTTTAAATCCGTGAATATTGAGTCATATGATGGCACAACAGACCCCGCGGTATGGATCGAAGATTTCCTCCTCCACATCCACATGGCCCGCGGTGACGATCTACATGCCATCAAGTACCTCCCATTAAAACTCAAAGGACCTGCTCGGCATTGGCTCAATAGCCTACCGGCAAACTCCATTGGCAGTTGGGAAAATTTGGAGGACGCATTCCTTGACAACTTCCAGGGCACTTATGTGCGACCACCGGATGCCGATGACTTGAGTCACATAACCCAACAGCCAGGGGAATCAGCCAGGAAATTCTAGAATCGGTTCCTAACTAAAAAGAACCAAATTGTCAACTGTCCGGATGCCTAGGCCTTAGCGGCATTTAAGCATAACATCCGTGACGAGTGGCTCGCCCGACACCTCGGCCAAGAAAAGCCGAAGTCCATGGCAACCCTCACAACACTCATGACCCGCTTTTGTGCGGGCGAGGATAGCTGGCTGGCTCGCAGCAACAACACATCAAGAAACCCTGGCAATTCATATGCCAAAGATAGCAACGGCAGGCCACGTCGCAACAGACACAAACGCCGTAACAACGGCGACAACGCCGAAGACACGACAGTTAATGCCGGATTCAGTGGCTCTAAATCCGGTCAGCGGAAAACGCCGTTCAAAAGAAGCAATCCAGGCCCGTCCAGCTTGGACCGCATACTCGATCGTTCGTGTCAAATTCATGGCACCCTCGATAAACCAGCCAACCACACCAACAGAAAATGTTGGGTGTTCAAACAAGCCGGCAAGTTGAATGCCAAAAACAAGGAAAAGGGGCTGCATAGCGACGACGAGGAGGAGCCCCGGCCGCCGAACATAGGAGGACAGAAGAAATTTCCTCCCCAAGTGAAAACGGTAAACATGATATACGCAACCGATATTCCCAAGTGGGAACGGAAGCGTGCACTGAGGGACGTCTATGCGATGGAGCCAGTCGCCCCAAAGTTCAACCCATGGTCTTCTTGTCCGATCACCTTCGATCGCAGGGACCACCCCACTAGTACCCGTCATGGCGGTTCTACCGCATTGGTCCTTGACCCCATCATCGACGGATTTGACCTCACTTGAGTCCTTATGGATGGTGGCAGCAGCCTGAACTTGCTTTATCAGGATGCGGTGCGCAAAATGGGCATAGACCCCTCAAGGATCAAACCCACCAAAACCACCTTTAAAGGTGTCATCCCAGGTGTAGAGGCCTATTGCACGGGCTCAATAACACTGGAAGTAGTCTTCGGATCTCCGGAAAACTTCCGAAGCGAGGAGTTAATCTTCGATATCGTCCCCTTCCGCAGTGGCTATCATGCACTGCTCAGACGAACCGCATTTGCTAGATTCAATGCGGTACCGCATTATGCATACCTCAAGCTCAAAATGCCAGGACCTCGCGGGGTTATAACAGTTAATGGAAACACAAAACGCTCGCTCCGCACGGAGGAGCACACTGCGGCCCTCGCAGCAGAAGCGCAAAGCAGCCTTATGAGGCAAACCGCCAATTCGGTGAAAAAGACCCCGAAGACCTTCAAGCGAGTCTGGAGTACCCTGCAAGAGGATCGCCAGGCACGTTTAGAGCTCGCCTAGAAATTCGGCCTCCGTCCTAGTCCCAGTTAAGCGGCGAAATTTGCGTCGCGCGTACATAATTACGCACTCAAGATACCATGGCCATAGGCGGAGGCACGGCCATGGCACAGCCCACAATGCGGCTCAACCGCTTTAGGACCCGTATACCCCTAACATTTTCTTCCTTTCAGGCCCCTATTCTCTAAAGGCCCTCTCTGATCATCTGATTATCGGACCCGTCACGGGAAGGAAACACCATGGAAGCAAGAAGCTTTGACGTACAAGGGAATCCTCAGGTGGTCTCTCATAACGATCGATATACCTGTTTTGCATACCCACACGCAGCTTGACCTTGGATAGGACATGTCAAATAGTCCTATTTTTTACTTATTGCACTACATGTATGCATATGCTTTGACGTATCATTTAAATAACAATGCACATCATCAGCTCATTATTGCATTCCTTTATCTTTTTTTCCCTGTCTGCTTACTTACGACAAGTCGCACCCGTACATTCTGATACGACCAGTGCACCAGGGGCTTCAGTGTACCCCATAACACGGCATGAAAAGTCTGAACATTTTCGACAGTGCGGCACCCCGAACTTATAGCATTATATGCATCAGCTCTGAATCATGTCTTGTGTCAATAGTTGGGTTTGCCCGGCTCCCATGTTTTGGTACCTTACGTTCCGCTATATCGGCTAAGGTAGCACTGGGAGAACTACTGCGATTGTGTCCCAGTTCTTCCGGATGAGCACCTCAGTAGAGAAAGCCGAAAACTGACTGTCATGATGCGGCGAGAGCTGGTCGCTGTTCGAGAGGTCTCAAATCCTTAAAGATTTTTTCCGCTTTGGGCGAGGAGTCGGCCTTGTCCGATTTAGGCGTACATAGCGCCCCAATTTCGGCCTTCCGAATACTAGGGGCTTCGCCAAAATTTAAAATTGTAGACTTCTATGGCTAAGTGAGAGTGATAAAGCTTTATAGTCCGATTGCCTGGTTCGTTGTGCTGAACACCTCCTTCGAAGGACCCAAAACTGGGATAAAGAGTGATCAGGTTTATCCCGAACACCTCAGTACTAGTTACATGGGGGAAGAAGCCGATGACTAGACAACTCTCAAATTTTATAAACGGCCGCACAGAAAGTAATATTTTAAATCAACAAGCGTTACATAGCGCACATGAACTCGTTTCACATTACAGGATCACATGAGTACATTCATTCAAATATTACATCCTTAGCACATTCCTCTGCCACAAGGCGAGCACCCTTCAGGACACTGTCATAATACTTTTCGGGGTGGCGATGCTCCTTTCCCACCGGCGGCCCCTCCTTCACTAGCTTTTCGGCGTCCATCTTCGCCCAGTGCACTTCCGCCCGGGCAAAAGCCCAGCGCGCACCCTCAATGCAGACGGACCGCTTTATGACTTCAAACCGTGGGCAGGCATTCACAACCGGCCTTACCAGGCCGAAATAGCTACCAGGCACAGGCTCGCCAGGCCACATCCGGACTATGAGGCCCTTCATGGCCAGTTCGGCCGCCTTATGAAGCTTGACCAGTTGCTTCAAATGGTCGCTCAAGGGCATCAGATGTTCGGTCCCAGTATACTGAGACCAGAACAACCTCTCCGTCAAGCTCCCTTCCTCGGCTTGGTAGAACTCCGCGGCATCCGACACACTGCTGGGTAGATCTGCAAACGCTCCTGGAGAGCTCCAAATTCGGGTAAGTAAAAGGAAAGTTTCCTTCACATGCTTGCTTTGCATAATGAATGCCTTACCCGCCGCTATCTTCCTGACCGCCTCAATTTCCTGGAGGGCCTTTTGGGCTTCGGCCTTGGCATTTTTTGCGTTCTCAAGGGCCTTCACAAGCTCGGACCCTTGCGTCCTAGAGTCACACTCCAAGGACTCGTGCTTCTTGACAAACTCCTAGAGCTCTTGCTGAACCTCGCCGACTCAGGCCTCTTGCTTCTAGTGCTCGGCGCGCTCCTTGGCCACTTTGCCTTCGGCCTCGGACAGCGCCTTCTTCAGGGTCACCACTTCGGTCGTGGCTCCTAGCAAAATTCATGACGATCCTGTGATCTAACAACCAGTTTCCTTTTTCTTTATCAATAAACATATGAGGTATCACTTACCTTTGTTCTCTTCGAGCTGCCTCTTGGTAAGGCTGATGTGAACTGGGACCCGATCTTTCGATGAGAGAGGATAACTACGATTTTGGGCGGGACTTGACCCTCACGATCCGGCTACCAACCGTACAGGAAGAACCGTACACGACTGATATCCACGGCAATCGCTGAACCAACTCCACGGTGTTATCGACCGAGCCAACGGCGCGATCGACCTATCCACGAAGGATTTTTCCTGCAAGCAAATCAAAGAACATGCAAGAAAATAATAGCCAAGCAATCTCAAAATTGCGAATATGCTAGATGGGATTAATCTCACAAGATGGGGTTCTGATAGAATGTCTTGACGGTCGCACTAGCCGCTACGAGCGAAGACAAATAAAAGTAGCAACAGCTAAACTTCTCTAAACAAAACCCGAGTCTAAACCCTAACCTAGATTAACTATTTATTAAAGGTGGACGTACGGCGAGTCTGTCCGTCGTTCCATAGGATGTTGGGCCGTACGATGACCTGACGCTGTACGGCGGCTGCGGTTGCTTCGGTTGGCCCATCCTAGTGCAAGTCTTTGGCCTCATCACATTACTTCTCTTGTTAATTTAGACAAAACAAAATTGTCTGGCTCTTGTGACGTTGGCCCTTTGCTCCTCATGCATGATGGATGGAATGGATGGTTCGGTGGTGGAGTCCATGCATGCAAGGACAGTAAAGTGCATGCATGCAAAGAGTGCTGCTCTTCTTTAATTGTTTTTCTGATTCCTTTATTCCTGAATATAAATAAATCAAAATATAAGTGTACTATCTTATTCTCGTCAGTTAAATAATATGTACAAAGAAACGATTGTACCTGGCCATTTATTTGTCTCGCAGCGTAGATGTATATATGATATCTATGTCCACATCATCCCCTCTTCCTTGAAAACAAAGTCGTCCTCGACTTTTATCTACCTGAAACTTATCATACGATAGGGCAAAAATAGGTGCAACAGGTATATACGCTGCCACGGGCAAAGCCATTTTATCCCACAAAGAGTTTGTATATAAATTATGGGGACGCAAATGAACTATTTGAGCATGTGATATGTATAGATCAGATGCTGACACACTCAACGGAAATTTTTCAGAATTGAAAGCAAGCATACTATGCATTGTACGATCTGTTGATTTAGCTTTCTCATCATTTATTATTTCAGTAGGTGTCATAGGAAGCAAGTTAATAGTTTTTCCTTGAAACACGAGAGTATATGAATTTGTTCTACCATGATGGGTAACACTATTATCATATTGCCATGGTCGACCTAACAATAAAGAACAAGCTTGCATAGGTACAACTGTTGGGGAACGTTGCAGAAAACAAAATTTTCCTACTCGTTTCACCAAGATCCATCTAGGAGTTCATCTAGCAACGAGTCATCGGATGCATCTACATACCTTTGTAGATCGTGTGCGGAAGCGTTCAAAGAACGGTGATGATGTAGTCAAACACGACGTGATCCAAATCACCGATGACCAAGCGCCGAACGGACGGCACCTCCGCGTTCAACACACGTACGGGACGGGAGACGTCTCCTCCTTCTTGATCCAGCAAGGGGGAAGGAGAGGTTGATGAAGATCCAGCAGCACGACGGCGTGGTGGTGGATGCAGGGCGTCACAGTAGCAGGGCTTCGCCTATACTACGAGAGAGAGAGACGTAACGGGGAGAGAGGGAGGCGCCAGGGGCTGGTGTATGAAGTCCCTCCTCTCCCCCACTATATATAGGGGTGCTAGGGGGGGCGCCGGCCCTAGGAGATGGAATCTCCTAGGGGGGGCGGCGGCCAAGGGTGGGGGGGCTTGCCCCCCAAGCAAGGGGGCGCCCCCTTTAGGGTTTCCCCTCAACCCTAGCCGCATGGGCCCTAGGGGAGTGGCGCCCCAGCCCACTTTGGTCTGGGTTCCCTCCCACTTCAGCCCATGGGGCCGCCCGGGATAGGTGGCCCCACCCGGTGGACCCCCGGGACCCTTCCGGTGGTCCCGGTACAATACCGGTGACCCCGAAACTTGTCCCGATGGCCGAAACAGCACTTCCTATATATAATTCTTTACCTCCGGACCATTCCGGAACTCCTCGTGACGTCCGGGATCTCATCCGGGACTCCGAACAACATTCGGGTTACTGCATATACATATCTTCACAACCCTAGCGTCACCGAACCTTAAGTGTGTAGACCCTACGGGTTCGGGAGACAAGCAGACATGACCGAGACGACTCTCCGGTCAATAACCAACAGCGGGATCTGGATACCCATGTTGGCTCCCACATGCTCCACGATGATCTCATCGGATGAACCACGATGTCGAGGATTCAATCAACCCCGTATGCAATTCCCTTTGTCAATCGATATGTTACTTGCCCGAGATTCGATCGTCGGTATCCCAATACCTCGTTCAATCTCGTTACCGGCAAGTCACTTTACTCGTATCGTAATGCATGATCCCGTGACCAGACACTTGGTCACTTTGAGCTCATTATGATGATGCATTACCGAGTGGGCCCAGTGATACCTCTCCGTCATACAGAGTGACAAATCCCAGTCTTGATCCATGTCAACCCAACAGACACTTTCGGAGATACCCGTAGTCTACCTTTATAGCCACCCAGTTACGTTGTGACGTTTGGTATACCCAAAGCACTCCTACGGTATCCGGGAGTTACACGATCTCATGGTCTAAGGAAAAGATACTTGACATTGGAAAAACTCTAGCAAACGAACTATACGATCTTGTGCTATGTTTAGGATTGGGTCTTGTCCATCACATCATTCTCCTAATGATGTGATCTCGTTATCAATGACATCCAATGTCCATAGTCAGGAAACCATGACTATCTGTTGATCAACGAGCTAGTCAACTAGAGGCTTACTAGGGACATGTTGGTGTCTGTTATTCACACATGTATTACGATTTCCGGATAACACAATTATAGCATGAATAAAGACAATTATCATGAATAAGGAAATATAATAATAATGCTTTTATTATTGCCTCTAGGGCATATTTCCAACAACAACATCACAATCAACATAATCATGATATGAACCAAGTGTAAAATGTACTCTCACACGACGCGTTACCTTTAACTTACCACAATCGTTGAACCATTGGATGTAATATGGATGGGGGTGTCTTGTAGTGGTGAGGCAAAGCTTCTCTACCATCTCAATACTCGCCAAATTGTTGCAGCTTCCACCATCAATGATCACACAAACAGAATGCCCTTTGACAACAAACTTAGTTTGAAAAAGATTATGACGTTGAGGCATCTCAGTATGCCCCACCTGAGCACTAAGTACTCGCATGGTTACAAGGCTTGGGTATTGATCTGCCATCTCAGCATTAATATGTATCTCCTATGTGTCATGCTCCTTGGTGTCACCTGCATTATTAGTGGCAAGCATAGCACGTGTATCTTCATCCAAATCACTAGCAGAGGAGTACTCACCATCTTCCCGCACAATGAATGTTCGTTTATTTGGACAGTCCTTCATCAAGTGCCCGCCACCTTTGCATATATGACACTTCATGTCTCTTGTGCGTCCAGACGAGGTGGTGGGTGCTAGAGATATTGCTTTCGAAGCCGCAGAGGATTGTGGAGCTGATTTTGAACTTGTTGGGAATGCACCATTGTTCGAGTTATGTGGTGTTGCCTCGGTAGTGGGTGGGATAGTTGGAGAGTGTGTCCATGATGAGTGACGACCTGCAGAAAAGTTACCTCGTCCCTTGTTGTGTCGTCCATGTACTTCCCTTTCAGCTTTACAAGCAAAATGAAACAAACGAGTAATAGAATTGTACTCCTTATAGTCCAATATATCCTGAATATCACAATTCAAACCACCTAAAAATCTAGCCATCATAGCATCGTCGGTTTCAACTAATCCACATCGCACTAAGCCAGTTTGCAATTCTTGATAATAATCCTCTACAGAGCTGCTACCTTGTTTTAAACGTTGCAATTCATTTAGTTTATCACGAGCATAATATGAAGGAACATAACGTTGTCGCATAGCTCGTTTTAAAGCATCCCAAGTAGTAGGTATATTATTTGCATTAATACGACAATATTCACTCCACCACATGGAAGCAAAGTTTGTAAATTCACTAGTGGCTGCCCTAACTCTTTGGTTCTCATGAATATCATGACATGCAAATTTTTGTTCAACAGAAAGTTCCCAGTCAAGATAAACATCTGGATTATATTTACCATTGAAAGCAGGCATAGTAAATTTGATTTTGGCACTAGAGTGTTCATAATCTCTAACATCATACCTGGGTTGACCTCGTGCCATACCATGACGGTTGAAACGTAGTTGTCGATGAGCACGGTCATTGTGGTGGTTGACCATTTGGTCATCTTCGGTGTCACCAGAATAATCCTCATAGTTGTCCCCATGTTGCTCGACGTGGGGAGGAATTTGTTGGTGCTGGTTTATGGTGGCGGCATCAGTGGCAGTAGCTGGGTGTTGTGGATGACCCATGGGCACACGCCGAGCTCGCGAAATAGCGCCACCACCCGTGGAGTTGTGAGGATCAGCATTGTTGTTGATGGGGGGTGCAGTCCGCAACTCGTCAAGACATGACAAGATGTCCTTTAGATGTGCGTTTGCGACACCCTGTGCATCCTCTATGGCCTTGAGCCTTTCTTCGGACGCAATCTGAGCACCCTCAAGTTGGGCAAGACGCTCGCTAGTGATTTTCACATCCGCGGTGAGACCCTCAAGTGTGGGCTGATCCTGTGCCATTGTTAGCGAAAGAGAAAAAAACAATGTATAATCCCTATCAACTAACAAGATGTGGTGGACAAAATTCGCCCACACTGAAACTTAGTATCAAATTCTTACTTGTCCTTACCAATGCAACAGGTGGTGATCGACGCGTTGGTGTTGGCTTCAAACGACCGATGAAGATTGGATGGAGTGATAACCAGGAATCAGTAGTGTCGGGACCTGTACTTATTGGTAGGAAAAAGTGTAGCTTGGCAAAGATTTCTCAACTCACAATATCAGTGGCACAATTTAGCAAAAAGCAATGCAAGTTGAATAATTGCTCAAACTTCTAACTAGTGCTGGCAGTCGACTAGCAAGAGATAAAACAATCTAAGCCTAGATACTGAATCAAATGAGTGGAAGCTGATGAAAATATGAATGCTCTAAATAGCTAGATATAAGTGAGGTATAAATGGCAGTATATGGAAACCTAAAGCAGAAAAAAAAAATGTCCAGCGGATATCACGTAGATGAACAAAGTAAATATTCTGGACAGCAAGAGATATTCCAAAAGATGCTAACTGGCCTTCTCTGTTTTTTTTCACTTTTCCTTCTCTGTTTTTTTTTCCACTGTTTTTTCTTTTTTTTTCACTATCTTTTTTTTCTTACTTTTCTCTTTCTTTTTCCTTTGACCAAGCTGGTTACCAACGTGTATACACACGTATGAAGAGAACAGGAGTAAAGAAAACGTACAAACTCAAGTGCTACCAAAAGCTACAAGATCGTGTACTACTTGACATCAGATATTGATGGAACGATGTGGCCAGATAACTCCAAACAGTGATCGAGTAGCAGCGCACTATGACAGACACAATGGCGTGGTCTAGCAGACACAGGTGGGCTGGTGTCTGATGTCAAGCGTAGATGCAAGACGACGTACGCGGCAGACAGGTGCAAGACGCGTACGGCCGGCAAAGAAAGAAGAACTTGTACGTGAGGGAAACGGCGGACGAGAAGGATGCGAACTCAGACTGCACGTAAGAATCGGCAAAACAGTAATAATCCGGTGCAATCTTGTTGTGTTTTTTCTGCTGAGTGGAAGGGATTTCTTTAGGGTGGACAAAAACCAGATCGATCTAGGAGTAGTAGATAATTTTCTCTCGGACTAATCTAGACCAGCACCAGTATTAGATGAATGCAACTAAAAATTCAACTACACAAATACTAGATGCAAAAATTGGTAAAGGCTAAAAAGATAGGTGCAGCGGATGAACTAATCTAATTTTTTTGGCTTTTTGTGGGTTGTAGGACTAAAATCAATCTAATCTAATAAAACTGTAAATCTCTCACCGATGAACCTGAAAACTGATACCACTTGATGTGAACTGGGACCCGATCTTTCGATGAGAGAGGATAACTACGATTTTGGGCGGGACTTGACCCTCAAGATCCGGCTACCAACCGTACAGGAAGAACCGTACACGACTGATATCCACGGCAATCGCTGAACCAACTCCACGGCGTTATCGACCGAGCCAACGGCGCGATCGACCTATCCACGAAGGATTTTTCCTGCAAGCAAATCGAAGAACATGCAAGAAAATAATAGCCAAGCAATCTCAAAATTGCGAATATGCTAGATGGGATTAATCTCACAAGATGGGGTTCCGATAGAATGTCTTGACGGTCGCACTAGCCGCTACGAGTGAAGACAAATAAAAGTAGCAATAGCTAAACTCCTCTAAACAAAACCCGAGTCTAAACCCTAACCTAGATTAACTATTTATTAAAGGTGGACGTACGGCGAGTCTGTCCGTCGTTCCATAGGATGTTGGGCCATACGATGACCTGATGCTGTACGGCGGCTGCGGTTGCTTCGGTTGGCCCATCCTGGTGCAAGTCTTTGGCCTCATCACGCTACTTCTCTTGTTAATTTAGACAAAACAAAATTGTCTGACTCTTGTGACGTTGGCCCTTTACTCCTCATGCATGATGAATGGAATGGATGGTTCGGTGGTGGAGTCCATGCATGCAAGGACAGTAAAGTGCATGCATGCAAAGAGTGCTGCTCTTCTTTAATTGTTTTTCTGATTTCTTTATTCCTGAATATAAATAAATCAAAATATAAGTGTACTATCTTATTCTCGTCAGTTAAATCATATGTACAAAGAAACGATTGTACTTGGCCATTTATTTGTCTCGCACGCGTAGATGTATATATGATATCTATGTCCACATCAAAGGCCGAGCTCTTCCTCGGACCGCTCAAGGTCCCGCTTCAGTGCGGAGACCTCCGCCGTGTGAGTGGCAGCGGCTAGCAGTGAAGCCTGCTTATTCACATAGACATATTCTGATTAGACTCCTGTGATTTTTTATTTGATCCTTTGTTCGGCCTTTCTTCCGAACACCAAACAGAGCATCAGGGGCTACTGTCTATGCTGTAAGATTTTCTCATAATTTGATTACTTACCTCGAAGCCTGTTAGGAGGCTGGCACAGGCTTCAGCCAGTCCGCTTTTGGCGGACTGAACCTTCTTGGCCACCGCACTCATGATAGTGCGGTGCTCTTCGTCAATGGAAGTGCCGCAAAGCGCTTCCAGCAAATTGTCCGATGCCCCTAGATGGACAAAGGCCATCGGCACAGACGGCTTGTCCCCCTTAGACTTGCTGCCCCCGGCATTAGAGCCCAAGGGAGTCTTGCCCCTCATGCGCCCAGTGTCCGGAATGTTGCCTTGGGGCGCTTCCGGAACTGTCTCCCCTTGGTTCAGTACCCTTTGAGACAACACCTCGACGTCGTCCGTAGGGCGGGGGGAGGAGGCGGTCGGGAGTGAATCGTTGTTCATCTCCGACGGGCCCAAAGACTCATTCGAAGAGGATACGTCGATACGGGCTTTGGATGGGTTGCATGATCATGTTTGGCATGATAAGAAGTAATAAAATAAAACATACCAAGAACTATTATGGTATCCGGATACTTACGACTTCGCCATGGGCTCGTCCCTAGGTAACCACTCCTCATCGCTAAAAGCGGCCGCCGTGGAGCAGTCCGGAAGGAGAGTCCTTCCCTTCTTGGACCCTTCGGCTTCCCCTGATGGACGGCCTTCCTTTTCTTGTCTCCCCTGGCTGGGGGGAGAACTTTCCTCTTCCTCCTCCTTGTTTTCGTGGGAGGAGGGCGCCTCGGTATTATCGGACGATGAGTCCGATACGACCTTGCGCCGGAGACCTTTCCTGGTCCCCGTGGCCTTCTTCTTGGCCTTCTTCTTTGGCGCCTCATAGGGCACCGGAACCAGCATCTCCGTTAAGAGAGCCCTTGCTGGATCCTCGGGCAGTGGGGCCGGACAATCGATCCGCTCCGCTGTCGCGACCCATTCATATTAAATGGCGTCGAGGCTTAGATCCCCCACATGATTATACTACGGAAAGAAACATCTTATGAGATATAAGGAGCTTACCGGATTGGCAGGACGCTTTGCTCTGAGTCCGCGATCCTCGGTAAGGGGAGGAGGTACCTCGGCGGACTTGAACAGCACCCTCCAGATGTCCTGGTGTGTCGTGTCGAAGAGCTCTCGCAGCGTCTGGTGCTTAGTCAGGTCGAACTCCCACATATTGAATGCCCGTCTTTGACACGGGAGGATCCTGCGGAAGAGCATGACCTGGACCACGTTGACAAGCTTGATTTTCTTGCTTATCATGTTTTTAACACAGTTCTGGAGTCCAGTCAGCTCCACCGACGAACCCCAGGATAGGCCCTTCTCTTTCCAGGAGGTGAGCTGCGTGGGGATGCCGGATTGAAATTCGGGGGCCGCCACCCAATTGGTGTCACGCGGCTCGGTGATGTAGATCCACCCTGATTTCCACCCCTTCACTGTCTCCACATAGGAGCCTTCGAGCTAGGTGACGTTGGGCATTTTTCCCACCATAGCGCCTCCGCACTCCGCTTGCTGGCCGACCACCACCTTCGGTTTAACATTGAAGGCCTTCAGCCATAGACCGAAGTGGGGCTTGATGCGGACGAAGGCCTCGCACACGATGATAAACCCGAGATGTTGAGGATGAAATTGGGGGCCAGATCATGGAAGTCCATCCCGTAGTAGAACATGAGCCCGTGAACAAATGGGTGGAGGGGAAATCCCAGCCCGCGGACGAAATGGGTAAGGAATACAACCCTTTCGTGGGGTTTGGGGGTAGGGACGATCTGCCCCGCGTCTGGGAGCCGGTGCACGATATCTGCGGCCAGGTATCCGGCTTCCCGGAGCTTCATAATGTTCTCCTCCATAACAGAGGAGACCATCCACTTGCCTCCTGCTCCGGACATGTTTGGAGTGGTTTTGCGGAGAAAATGCGAACTTGGGCGCTGGAGCTCGAGTGCACGAGAATGGATGGGCAGGGAGGAAGAAGGCGTGGGTGAAAAGGAGGAGTCCTTGTCCCTTTATAAGGGCGGAAGAAACTATGCGCCTCCCCACCTTCCTGGTAAACTCGCTTATTCCCCAAGCGTCGTGATTGATGGCGTGGTTGGGTTACCCACACCCGTATTGATGAGAATCCCGTGATAAGGGGACACAATCTCTGCTTCGACAAGACGTGCCAAGAAAACTGCCTCGCAATATATGCAGTAGCTGGTTGGGAAAAACGGTTCGTAATGACCGGGCCACGGCAGGACGTCACGTTATGAAAAGTTGTCAGCAGATTAGATTTGTGGAATAATATACTCTCTACAATGGTGTGTGGAATTTGTTTTGCAGAGCCGGACACGATCCTTGTGTTCAAAATCTTCTATGGAGTATTCGGAGAAGGAACTCGCCCTGCAATGTCGAAGACAATCTGCGCGCCGGACTCATCATCATTGAAGCCTGGTTCAGGGGCTACTGAGGGAGTCCTGGATTAGGGGATCCTCGGACAGCCGGACTATTGGACTATGAAGATACAAGATTGAAGACTTCGTCCGGTGTCCGGGTGGGACTCTCCTTTGCGTGGAAGGCAATCTTGGCAATTCGGATATGTAGATCTCCTCCCTTGTAACCGAATCTGTGTAACCCTAACCCCCTCCGGTGTCTATATAAACCGGAGGGTTTAGTCCGTAGGACGAGGACAATGATAATCATAGGCTAGCTTCTAGGGTTTAGCCTCTACGATCTTGTGGTAGACCAACTCTTGTAATACTCATATCATCAAGATCAATCAAGCAGGAAGTAGGGTATTACCTCCATCGAGAGGGCCCGAACCCGGGTAAACATTGTGTCCCCCGCCTCCAGTTACCATCCGCCTTAGACGCACAGTTCGGGACCCCCTACCCGAGATCCGCCAGTTTTGACACCGACAGCGACCTCTAACCACGTTAGAGGGAGCTCTATGCTACCTCTTGAGCATTGCGTTGGTTTTCCCTTGAAGAGGAAAGGGTGATGCAGCAAAGTAGCATAAGTATTTCCCTCAGCTTTTGAGAAGAGGTATCAATCTAGTAGGAGACTACACGCAAGTCCCTCGTACCTGCACAAACAAATAAGAACCTCGCAGCCAACACGATAAAGGGGTTGTCATAATAGATTCATAAGGTAATTTAATTTTCTTTCTAGGAAAGTGTTCCATGCCTTTCCTTAACGGAAATTGGAATCTAATATTCCCTTCTTTCATATCAATAATTGCACCAATCGTTATAAGGAAAGGTCTACCAAGAATAATGGGACATGTAGGATTGCAATCTATATCAAGAACAATGAAATCTACGGGCACATAATTCCTATTTGCAACAATAAGAACATCATTAATTATCCCCATAGGTTTCTTAATAGTGGAGTCCGTGAGGTGCAAATTTAAAGAACAATCGTCAAATTCACGGAAACCTAACACATCACACAAGGTTTTTGGAATCATGGAAACGCTAGCACCCAAATCACATAGAGCATAGCATTCATGATCTTTAATTTTAATTTTAATAGTAGGCTCCCATTCATCATGAAGTTTTCTAGGGATAGAAACTTCTAATTCAAGCTTTTCTTCATAAGATTGCATTAAAGCATCAATGATGTTAGGAAATATGCAACTTGTATTTCCAGGAGGCCATAGGCCAATATATATACATGTACAAGTGTGGAATATATGAAGGGAACCCCTTATACAATAGGGTAAATACGAAAGGTTACATGGCTATATATATATACTCTAACACCCCCCTCAAACTCATGGTGGATTAACAACACTGAGTTTGGAGAGATAGAGGCCATGCTGCGCTCTAGTCTGGGCCTTCGTCAGAAAATCCGCCAACTGTAACTCGGAATGCACATACTGAAGAGCAATAACCTAATCCTGCACACCAGCACGCACATAGAAAGCATCAACACCAATATGCTTGGTGAGCTCATGCTTCACAGGATCGCGTGCAATGCTAATAGCACATGTACTGTTAGACAAGAGCAGAGTAGGTGTAGTAACAGAAACACCAAAATCCTAAAGTAATCACCGTAACCAAGTCACCTCTACCGTCAAAAGAGCCATAGCTCGTAACTCAGCCTCTGCACTCGAACGGGAAACTGCAGTATGTTTCTTCGTCTTCCAGGCAATGAGAGAACCACCAAGAAAAACACAGTAAGCAGAAAGTGAACGGCGATCTGAGGGATCACTAGCCCACGTAGCATCCGAATAGGCCTGAAGCTGTAGAGAACTGGAGCGAGGAAACAATAGACGGTGAGAGATCGTGCCCCGAAGATATCGGAGAACACGAAGGAGGTGACTATAGTGAACCGAAGTGGGAGCGGAGACAAACTGACTCAGAATATGAACCGGATAAGAGATATCCGGACGAGTGACAGCTAGATAGACAAGACTTCCAACAAGATGACGATAACATGTCGGGTCAGGCAAGGGGTCACCATCAGTATCATGGAGGTGAACATTGAGCTCCATGGGAGTCTCAACAATGCGCTCATCGGTAAGAGTAGCACAAGCAAGAAGATCATGTATATACTTTTCCTGGGATATAAAAAAGCCATCAGAGATAGAAGAGACTTCAATCCCAGGAAAGTAGCGAAGAGGTCCAAGATCGGACATAAGAAACTGCTCACTAAGACGGGCCTTTACAAAGGCAATATACTCGGGATCGTCACCAGTGATGACCATGTCATCAACATAGAGAAGAAGAAGAGTTCGACCACGAGAAGAAAGGTGGGCAAACAATGCTGGATCATGAGCACTCGCTGAAAAACCAGCGGCAGTTACCACAGAGGCAAAACGCTCAAACCAGGCGCGGGGGCTTGCTTAAGGCCATAGAGAGAGCGACGAAGGCGACATACCATGCCATCAGGAACAGAATACTCAGGTGGTGGCTGCATGTATACCTCCTCACGCAGCTCACCGTTAAGAAAGGCATTCTTAACATCAAGCTGAGATACAGACCAATGGCGTGCAAAGGCCACAGCAAGAAGTGTACGAATAGTGTTCATATGGGCCACAGGAGCAAAAGTCTCGTCGTAATCATGACCATGCTCCTGCTGAAAACCACGAGCCACAAGACGAGCTTTGTAACGCTCAAGAGAACCATCGGAGCGAGTCTTAACCTTATAGACCCACTTACAAGTGATGGGATGAACACCTGGAGGAAGAGAAACAAGATCCCATGTACCAGTGCGTTCAAGAGCAGCAATCTCCTCTGCCATCGCGAACTGCCATTCAGGATGAACAACAGCCTCACAATAAGAAGTCGGCTCAAGAACAGCAGCACCAGCGGTTGAAAAACCAAGGCGATCAACAGGCGGAAGCGGACGAGGACGCAAGCCATAGGTAGGCTGAGACGAGGAGGACGACACATCAGCAGACGCATCCACATTACGTGAACGACGAGTGTAATGCTGAGGAAAAGATGGAAGAATACGAGGAGAAGTAGCCAAGGTAGAATCAGGAGGTGGAGATGAAGAAATCACCGGGGATGAAGGTGCAGAATCCGGTGACATGCGAGGTGAGGAAACCGTGGGAGATGGTGGCGGCAAATCGACAAGACGTGGAGAAGTAGAGTGAGCAGGACGGAAAGACAAGGGCTCAACTGGGGTGATAGGTGTGTCGGGAAAAGTGAGGAAAGAGATATCCTCCACTGAAAAGGTCGAGGAAGATGGACGCGGGTAGAAGGGACGAGACTCATCAAAAGTCACATCCCGAGAAATACGCATCCGACGACCGATAGGATCCCAACAACGATAGCCCTTATGCTCACCACTATAGCCTAAGAAAACACACTCAACAGACTGAGCGATCAGTTTGGTGCATTCGCGAGGGGCAAGAAGAACATAGCAAACACAACCAAACAAGCGAAGCATCGAATAATCAGGAGAACAATCAAAGAGACGCTCAAAAGGAACACCACCCTGGAGAGCAGCGGACGGCTGAAGGTTGATGAGATAGGGGGAGGTGAAGATAGCCTCGGCCCAAAAATGAGGTGGAAGAGAAGCGGCGATCATCAACGCACGAGCCGTCTCAAGAAGGTGGCGATGCTTTCGCTCAGCCACACCATTTTGAGCATGAGCACCAGGACAAGAGAACTGAGGAAGAGTGCCCTGCTCAGCAAGAACGCCACGCAACATCTTGGAAATATACTCGCCAGCGGAGTCAGCATGGAACACATGAATAGGCGAAGAGAACTGAGTGTGAACCATGGCAGCAAAACGCTTATAGATGAAAAGAACCTCACTGCGAGAAGTCATAAAATAAAGCCAAGTGTAACGAGAGAAATCATCTATAAAAATAATATAGTATCGATGGCCCCCTTTCGACGCGAAGGGAGCCGGACCCCATACATCAGAATGGACTAAATCAAAAGGACGTTGAGACACCGACTCACTAGTAGGATAAGGTAACTGAATCTATTTTCCTAGTCTACAACCCTGACACTCTAAAGAGACATCTCCTGAGACAGACCCCAGAAGACCTCGACGATCTAATGACGACAAGCGAGACCCACAAAGATGACCAAGTCGATGATGCCACTGCTGGAAGGAGCCGGTAGCTGAAGCGACAGGAGCGGATGGACTGGCAATAGTGGTGGCAGCGGAAGGAACATGAAGCCAATCTAGCTCCCAAAGACCCTGAGAATCACGGCGGCGAGGGCCAGCCCCAACCAAAGTGTGCATTCGATGATCCTGAACAGAACAAGAGTCAACATCAAGGATGACGTGACAACCAGAATCAGTAAGTTGACCAGCAGAAAAAAGATTCATGGTGAGTCGAGGAACATGAGCAACATCAGGAACAGAGTAAGAGGGTGTGGTAAGATTGCCTCGACTAGCAACAGAAAGAGGAGTACCATCAGTAGTGAGTACATGAACAGGAAAATCAAGCGATTTAAGAGAGGACAAATTTGACGAATGAGAAGACATATGAAAAGAAGCTCCAGAGTCCAGAACCCACGAGGATGTACCTGACTGTGTAGAGGGTGGTTGCTCAGTGCGGGAAGCATCAGTCACAGAAGCAGCAGTACCCGTCGAAGGAGAACCTAACGTGGCAAGCAGACGCTTAAGTCGCAAAATATCCTGCTTAGTCAAGGCGGTGGTGGAAGATGTCGAAGTAGAAGAAGAAGTCCCTGAAGCTGATGATCGCGCCTTACGCAGGTGTTTCTTCTTCTAGAAGCACTGATACTCAACATGACCATCCATATTGCAGTAGCCACAGTGAGGACGAGACCGACCCTGGCCGCCCGTAGGAGTAGGCAAGAGCGAAGGAGCACTGGAGCTGGATGGAGTCGGTGCAGCAGGCGACATAACAGGAACTCGAGCAGCAAGCACAGAGGTAACCTCAAGTAGACCAGCACCACGTAGGCGAGTCTCCTCAGCACGAATCTCGGAAAGCGCCTCCATGAGGGAGATACGACCGCGAGCAAACAACTGAGCACGCCGGGGCTCAAACTCCTTACGGAGCCGAGATAAGAACTCGTAGACACGATGAAACTCCAAATCAGCTCGCACAGCCTGGCAACACTGACAAGTACGGCAACCAGCAGTGCGGAGAGAATCAAGTTGACGCCAGATAGCAGAACTCTGAGCATAGAAATCGTCAACACTAGAGTCACCCTGCTGAAGAGCATGTTCCTGCCGGACCACAGACAGATATAAGGCATCACCAGAGGGTTGATAGCATTGACGGAGACGGGTCCACATGTCAAATACGGTAGGGAGCCCCAAGAACTCAGAGGCAAACTAAGGCAGAACACTAGCAGTGAGAAAGTTGCGGCACAGGCATCCTCATCAAGCCACTGAGTGTAAGCAGAAAGAGCCTCATGATAAGTCTGAAGAGCCTCCTCATAAGTCGAGGCATCATAAGCATGGACGGCAGCGTCATCTGCAAGCTTAGCTGCATCCTTAGCAGCTTGATCAGCATCAGCAGCAAGAACCAGTGGCGTCGGCGGAGTAGGAGCCATAGGTGAAACCGGACACGACGGACAATGGACCTCGCCAGAAAGAATGCCCCAAAGACGAATGCCACGCATATGAATGCGCATGAAGCCAGCAAACTCGATATAGTTAGTGCCATCAAAGATCACCGGGCAGCGAGGAACTGTGACATAGCCTGACGGTGTAGACATTTTTTTGCAATCACCGGGCAAACAGCAGGATCCTGACGAGCAGCCGCAGTCAGCGCTCGCGACGGCATCAGATGGATTGGATGAGAACAGCAGCAGGGACCAAATCCCGTGAGGGTGGCAATCACCGCCAGCTGCTATGCTGACTTTGTGAGAACGGGAGAACAACCGCAGATGGATCGAGCCAGCAGCAGGAATTCGGCGACTGGGTTGGTGGCGGGGCAATCTGCTGCCTCAAACGAAGACTGTGCGGGGGCGGGGGGATCGATCGGGAGAGGCCCGTTCTGCGGGGCGAGAGCGATCGATCGAGAGAGGCCGACTGCGGGGCGACGACGACCAGATAGGGAGAGGCCCAAAGCCCAACTGCGGGACGGGGCAGAGCGAACGGAAGACGGTGGCTCGACTCGATCTGATCGATCGGGAGGGGCAAGCGGTCGGCGGCTGGATCGAAAGTAATCCATAGAACCGGAGAGGATACCGGCAGCAGGAGCGGATCAATGGCATGAGTTGTGGCGTGCAAAAAATTGACCTAGCTCTAATACCATGTTAGGAAATATGCAACTTGTATTTCCAGGAGGCCATAGGCCAATATATATACATGTACATGTGTGGAATATATGCAGGAAACCCCTTATACAATAGGGTAAATACGAAAGGTTACATGGCTATATATATATATACTCTAACAAATGATATGTTTGGTAAAAGCTTTATTTTGATTATAAGCATGCAGAGAATTTAGCATGGATTGCAACAAGGAAATACAATCTATCAAAGAGCAATTATCATAATTAAATTTCTTGAAATCCAAAATAGTGGGTTCATTGCTATGTAAAGTCTTGACCTCTCCAATCCCACTTTTATTATTTTTTGCATCAAGATCTAAAAACTCTGAATCATTGGGACGCCTTTTAACTAAAGTTGACTCATCTCCAGTCCCATCATTATCAAGATTCATAATGCAAAACAAATATTTAATAGGAGACACATCAATCACTTTTAGATCCTCATCCTTATTGTCGTCAAAACTAGAAGAACACGCCTTTATAAAGCAATCTTTTTTAGCACGCATCCTAGCGGTTCTTTCTTTGCACTCATCAATGATAATTCTCATGGCTTTGAGAGACTCATTGATATCATGCTTAGGTGGAATAGATCTAAGTTTCAAAGAATCAACATCAAGAGAAATTCTATCCACGTTCCTAGCCAACTCATCAATCTTAGACAATTTTTCTTTAATCAAAGCATTGAAACTCTTTTGCGAACTAATAAATTCTTTAATACTAGATTCAAAATCAGAGGGCATCTTATTATAATTTCCATAAGAATTATTATAGGAATTACCATAATTATTAGAGGAATTACTAGGAAAAGGCCTAGGATTAAAATTACCTCTATATGCGTTGTTACCAAAATTGTTCCTACCAACAAAATTCACATCCATAGATTCATTATTGTTCTCAATCAAAGTAGACAAAGGCATATCATTAGGATCAGAAGAAACACTCTTATTAGCAAACAATTTCATAAGTTCATCTATCTTTCCACTCAAAACATTAATTTCTTCTATAGCATGAACCTTTTTACTAGTAGATCTTTCGGGGTGCCATTGAGAATAATTAACCATAATATTATCTAGGAGTTCGGTAGCTTCTCCTAAAGTGATTTTCATAAAAGTGCCTCCCACGACCGAATCTAAAAGATTTCTAGAAGCAAAATTCAATCCAGCATAAAAAAATTTGTATGATCATCCATAAATTCAAACCATGAGTAGGGCAATTGCGAATCATTAATTTCATCCTCCCCCAAGATTGTGCAACATGCTCATGATCTAGTTGCTTAAAGTTCATAATATCGTTTCTAAGAGAGATGATCTTAGCGGGAGGAAAATACTTAGAGATAAAAACATCTTTGCACTTATTCCATGAATCAATACTATTTTTAGGCAAAGAAGAAAACCAAGTTTTAGCACGATCTCTAAGCGAAAATGGGAATAGCTTCAATTTAACAATATCATTATCCACATCTTTCTTCTTTTGCATATCACACAAATCAACAAAGCTCTTTAGATGGGTAGTGGCATCTTCACTAGGAAGGTCGGAAAACAGATCTTTCATGACAAGATTTAGCAAAGCAGTATTAATTTCACAAGATTCATCATCGGTAAGGGGAGCAATCGGAGTGCTAGTAAAATCATTATTTTTGGTATTGGAAAAGTCACACAATTTAGTATTATCTTGAGCCATCGTGACAAACAATCCAACACACAAGCACACAAGAAGCAAACAAAAAAGAGGTGAACGGAAAAGAGGGCGAATAAAATGGCAAGGGTGAAGTGGGGGAGAGGAAAACGAGAGGCAAATGGCAAATAATGTAATGCGAGGGATAAGAGTTTATGATAGGTACTTGGTATGTCTTGACTTGTGCGTAGATCTCCCCGGCAACGGCGCCAGAAATCCTTATTGCTACCTCTTGAGTACTGCGTTAGTTTTCTCTTGAAGAGGAAAGGGTGATGCAGTAAAGTAGCGTAAGTATTTCCCTTAGTTTTTGAGAACCAAGGTATCAATCCAGTAGGAGACTACACGCAAGTCCCTCGTACCTACAGAAACAAATAAGAACCTCGCAACCAACGTGATAAAAGGGGTTGGCAATCCCTTCACGGTCACTTACGAGAGTGAGATCTGATAGAGATAATAAGATACATAAATAGTTTTGGTATTTTTATGAAATAGATTGAAAGTAAAGATTGCGAAATAAAATAGATTGGAGACTTATATGATAAAAGATAGACCCAGGGGCCATAGGTTTCACTAGTGGCTTCTCTCAAGATAGCATAAGTATTACGGTGGGTGAACAAATTACTTTCAAGCAATTGATAGAAAAGTGCATAACTATGAGAATATCTAGGCATGATCATGTATATAGGTGATACGTCTCCAACGTATCTATAATTTTTGATTGTTCCATGCTATTATATTTATCAACCTTGGATGTTTTATATGCATTTATATGCTATTTTATATAATTTTTGGGACTAACCTATTAACCTAGAGCCCAGTACCAGTTTCTGTTTTTCCTTGTTTTTGAGTATCGCAGAAAAGGAAAACCAAACGGAGTCCAATTGACCTGAAATTTCACGGAGATCATTTTTAGATCAGAAGAAGCCCGCGAAGTACCGGAGATGGGCCAGAAGAGTCCCGAGGCCACCACGGGGGTAGGGGCGCGCCCCCTACCTCGTGGCCGCCTCGGAGACCCCCCTGACTTGTTCACGACGCCAAAACCTCTTATATATACCCAAACTTCCAAAACATAATCTAGATCGGGAGTTCTGCCGCCGCAAGCCTCTGTAGCCACCGAAAACCAATCTAGACCCGTTTCGGCACCCTGCCGGAGGGGGGAATCCCTCTCGGTGGCCATCTTCATCATCCCGGCGCTCTCCATGACGAGGAGGTAGTTCACCCTCGGAGCTGAGGGTATGTACCAGTAGCTATGTGTTTGATCTCTCTCTCTCTCGTGTTCTTGATTCGGCACGATCTTGATGTACCACGAGCTTTGCTATTATAGTTGGATCTTATGATGTTTCTCTCCCTCTACTCTCTTGTGCTGAATTGAGTTTTCCCTTTTAAGTTACCTTATCGAGTTGAGTCTTTAAG
Source organism: Triticum urartu (assembly GCF_003073215.2). NCBI lineage: Eukaryota > Viridiplantae > Streptophyta > Magnoliopsida > Poales > Poaceae > Triticum > Triticum urartu. The sequence goes on along the minus strand of NC_053028.1, from coordinate 488,057,925 downwards.
GATTTGAGAACACTTGATGTATGTCTTGCATGTGCTTATCTGTGGTGACAATGGGAGATCACGTGATCCACTTGATGTATGTTCTGGTGATCAACTTGCGACTTTCGTGACCTCGTGAACTTATGCATAGGGGTTGGCACACGTTTTTGTCTTGACTCTCCGGTAGAAACTTTGGGGCACTCTTTGAAGTTCTTTGTGCTATAATATTGGTGCTATCCATACTATTAATGACGAAAGTGATTATGCTTATAATATGAAAAGGTCCAAGTTTGGGGATGCTATGTTTGATGAAAATGACATGTTTGAGAATTTATTTACTGCAATTAATGTTTGTCCCAAGCTTGAGGATGATATGTTTTATGAAAATGATATTTTTAATCTCCCAAGTTTTAATATGCAAATCTTCTATTATATAATTATAAGACAAGAGTCAAACAAGCCATCACATTCGTCCACATACGCTAATCTTATTTACATCGTTTGATTAGAATAACAATGGCTTAGATTTAAAGTTTCTTACATAACATGTAAAAATATATGTACCGGCAATATTGAACTCTTATGTTGTCACGTTGTATGCATAATATAGAATAAAAAAACTATTGCAATAGAAAAGACGATGTGATTCGGATGTGATAATAGGAGGCAGGGGCGGCGCCAGGGGTCTTCTTAGGTATTCAGTTGAATACCCAAGATTTTGACAAACCATTGAAATTTTATATAAAACAAGCAATTTTTTTTGCAAAACAGTGATGATTTGGGCAAAATGAATACCCTCCTCCAAAATGAATACTCACCCTCTAGAACCTGGCGCCGCCACTGATATAGGAGGATAACAAGTCATGCATGACCACGCATGCACACATGCATGTACAAGAATAAACAATCCTTTTTCTTTGAAGGGGAATAAACAATCCTTTTTTAGTTACAATCGAAATCAGATATGGAACCCTATCCTACTACTACTACAACATATACGCAGGTCAAAAAGAAGTACTACTACAATGCAAGCCAGGACTCATCGTCATATACGGATCCATGTACTAGAACCAGTCAACCTGCCTAAATAGATGTATACAAGTCCGTCACGTGCACGTCTATCAAAGGCAAAGTACAATCTGGTCAATTATTTTCTACTTGATTTTCATATGGCCTGATTGATTTCTTTCAAGCATAGGCATCTACAAACACAATTACACAAGGATGTCGTAACACATGAAGGTGAGAAAACACCCAATGCGTGCGCTGAAACATGATGGGTTTGAACACACAAGTGATGCTCGAACGCCCGGTAGATCGAAACCATGACTGCAGGCTATCCAGTCCGTCATGCCGGAGGATCAAAGACACGATGCATCCAGTACACTCCTGTGACGTCTTGCCGTCTTGGCACCCAGCATCAAAAGAAGGCAGATAACAAGCCATCAAATTAGTTTAGGTAATATCTTTGCTGACTCATGTGTGTTTAGATGTTTCCATCTGAACAAGTCTTGATTTCTAATCTCCCACAAAAATGTCTAAATTTGTAATAAGCTTTCATACATACACTGTCAATAAAAAAATACTTTTTAAGATAGTTTTGAAGGCAACAACATTGTGAGGTCCAGGAAGGCAACCGATCCATGACATCCATCAATGCTAACAAAAAAATCTGCACCGCTGATTATATTTATAATGATTGTGATCAAAATTTAAGTGTACTTGCATCAAAGTCAAGCTGAAGCAAAGATCAATCATTCTTATTTAATCCAAATATGCATAGGCATTCGGCAGAAAAAACTTTACTAAAAATGATCAGCATAGATATAGTACTCAAGGAACACTAGAAGAACAAATGTTTTATAGGAGGAGAACATTACAAGAACTTACTAGAGTGATACATGAATCCGGAGAAATCAGGTACGAGTTCCAATGTATGCTATCATCACTCTTCCTGGATAACGAGTCTCTGAGACGTGTAATGTTAGTTATAATGAGATTTAGTTGACTTATTTGTGTCTTTCAATTTCTTGAGTTTTTAAGATATTTAGAATTTTGTGTTCACAACAATAGCTACAATAGATCAGTTACAAGATGATATTCAATGGTGGTACATGTGATGTGAAGATTGTCACAAACTTGCTACCAAGAAAACTGACACATCCTATTGCAAGAGTTGTGGTATATATCAGAAAAGGGTAACACCAAGGTAAGCATATCACTCATATGGACAACTATTATATCATACTTACTCTTGATTAACATGAATGGTACAGTAGGTACCATACTTGACTCCAAATCAGTGACAACATAGCTACTACAAACTGCAATTTATATTACGAGGAGGCTGCAATATTGCTTAGTACATCTAGCTTATTGAACTCAGTCGATGGGAAATCTGATGAAGCGCTGGATGATACTTTTTGCTAGGAGACTTATATTTGGATTAAAGCTAAATGATAGTAATATAACCTTTTGGCAATTAAAAGAACAATTATGCATGATGGTAGGCTAGAGATACTCTACTTGCAGGGTAAAGCTGAGGAGGTAAAGGTGCATTTAATTATA